>NW_027528680.1:0-229 GCF_008692635.1 Crocuta crocuta
ATCCTAAAATTTGTATGGAAACACAAAAGACTCCAAATAGCCAAAGTCGTATTGAAGAAGAAAACCAAAACGGGAGCTATCCCCATCCCAGACTTTAGCCTCTACTACAAAGCTGTCATCATCAAGACACTATGGTATTGGCACAAAAACAGACACATAGACCAATGCAATAGAATTGAGAACTCAGAATTGGACCCAAAAGTATACAACCAACTAATCTTTGACAAAG
>NW_027528680.1:262-737 GCF_008692635.1 Crocuta crocuta
TGGAAAAAAGACAGCCTCTTTAACAGATGGTGCTGGGAGAACTGGACAGCAACATGCAGAAGAATGAAACTAGATCATTTTCTCACACCATACACAAAAATAAACTCAAAATGGATAACGGACCTGAATGTGAGACAGGAAAACATCAAAACCCTAGAGGAGAAAGCAGGAAACAATCTCCTTGACCTCAGCCACAGCAATTTCTTACTTGACACATCCCCAAAAACAAGGGAATCAAGAGCAAAAATGAACTATTGGAACCTCATCAAGATTAAAAGCTTCTGCACAGCAAAGGAAACAATCCCTAAAATTAATAGGCAATCGACGGAATGGGAAAAGATAGTTGCAAATGACATATCAGATAAAGAGCTAGTAACCAAAATCTATAAGGAACTCACTAAACTCCGCACCCGAAAAACAAACAATCCAATGAAGAAATGGGCAGAAGATCTGAACAGACACTTCTCCAAAGAGG
>NW_027528681.1:0-1323 GCF_008692635.1 Crocuta crocuta
CTCTTTGACTGTCCAGGGCCTATCCTTTCAGAAAGTGTTCTCTGACTAGTATCTCTTGATCTCTCTTGTTGAGACCTTGGTTATTTTATTTTTCTATGCATAGTGGTATTTGGAACTCTCCACCGTGTGTACTTTCGCTTGTTTCTTGAGGTAGCCCTGGAGAAGAAAACAGACTGACAAACACACAGGGAACAGAGTCATACAAACGCACAGACAAATCCAACAAACTTGCACACCGAGAGGGAAGATGAAAAAGTAAAGAGAAAAGATGGAGGAGGGAAGGCGAATAATAGAAAATAAAAATACATAAAAAAGTCAAAAAGAAGAAAAGAAAAGGAAAAAAGAAGAAAACCGATAGACAAAGAATGGTTTAAAGGATATATCCAGATTTCCCAGCTACAGTTAAATAGCCAGGTGTATGCAGTGCTGATTGAAGAGCATAGAAAAGAGAGAGATGAAAGGGTGGGGGTGAGGCAAAATTGGAGATAGGCAGAAGGGATAAGAAGCTTTTCTCAAAGAGCTAATGGGTGGAATATGGTTGGAGAGGTGAGAGAAGGACGCTGGTGTTATCCAGAGAAANTCTAGCAGTGATGGGTGTGGTTTGATCCAATTTGTCAGGTGGGAGTTCCGCCTTTGCGGTTGTGGCAAGATGAGTGGCAGGGCTCCAGTCCCTTTGAGTACCAAGCGCTGCACCTCACTTTTTTGGGTGTGTAAACTCCCCGTGCTGGGGGCGCAAACAAAGTGGGTCGTGCTCTTTAACCCAGGCCAAGCCTAGTTTCCCAGTCCCAATCTGCGCGCCCCACTGATATTGCCGTAGACACAACATCGCAGGCGATCCCCTCAGGGCAATTCCAAGCCTCTTGCCTAGCCCTGGGGATTGAGCCAGAATCGCTGCTCCCTTCTCCTCCAGGTCAGGTTGGTGAGCAATGGCTGGGGTTCGCCTGTGGGGTGCCTTGTGTCCCCTGGAGAGGAGGAAACCGGGTCCCTCTGTGTCTCGTCACCCGAAACACGAACTCGCAGGCAAATCTCCCAATTTTAAGCCCTTCGCTTACCCTCTAGGGGTCCAGCCAAGCCACGAGCATGGAGGCGAGGTTGGGCGCGGCCACTCCAGGACGAGTTGGTGCGTGGGGATTTGGCTCACACGCAGTTTTTTTTCCAGGGATTGTTTTGGTCAGCTGGAGTAGCAGTGACCGGGTCCTTCTGTGCCCCGAGCGGAGGTTTTTCTATTCCCCAGTGACAAGGACTGTGTCTTGAGCAGTTTCGGCCTCTCTCTGTCTCCTCTTACTCCCCACAGAGTGGGATCCCCCCCACCCCTCTGCGTCT
>NW_027528681.1:1337-1817 GCF_008692635.1 Crocuta crocuta
TCGCCGCCATCCCTCTGCGTCTATGATCCGGCCCGATTTTATTTTCCCAAATTCGCACTCACGTTAGAAGATTTTCTCAGTGGATTCTGCATCCTTTTTCTCCCAATCTCTTGGATTCTGTAAGGTTTCCTATGGCTTCAGATCTTTTCCGTGTGAGATATGGGGACGAGTGCAATGTATGGAGCTCCCTACTTCTCCAACATCTTGCCCCCCTCCCTATGCCATGTGCTTTTAAACTGTTCTCTCTTTGATTGGTGATTTAGTTAATCTGTCATTTACTTTACAAAATGACCTCTTACTTAATCTTTCCAGACTATCGTAGGTCCTCAATAAAATATACAATATATTTGGTGAACTTTGCTAGAATGTTTTAACATAACTGCACAATGAAACAATATTAATTTTCTTCTTCTGTAATTGGCTTCTACCAATATTATTTTTTCAACTTTCTCTTATATTTTTATTTCCAAATAATTAATG
>NW_027528681.1:1883-2088 GCF_008692635.1 Crocuta crocuta
TGCAAATAGCATTCCCACCTGCTATGTTAATAGAGTAAGTGATAATAATTTAGTCCTTGGAATATCAAAACAGAAAGTCATCAGGCATATTTCCTGATGACTGTAAAGACAAGAGAGCTATTACAGTTGTCTTACCAAATCATTTGAGTTTGGAAACTCTTTAATATCATTTATGTTTCTATTTCTGACTATGAAAATGTCTTTG
>NW_027528681.1:2209-4305 GCF_008692635.1 Crocuta crocuta
ATGAGAGGTTTAATATATTTTAAAAGATGTGGTTTTAAAAGACTTAATCATTTTTACATCAAAAGAAGGCACTGAGAATCAGCTGACTTTATAGAAAGACTTAAGACCTAAAAACAGGACTATACCAGATGTAAAAAATTATATATATATATATTTGTGAATTTGTATACATAATATTTCTATATATCAATTTTTGTATGTAATAAGTGCCTGTATTAAAGTCTATAATTTATGCAGCAATGCAATCACCTTAATATTCATATAAGTCATACATATAATAAATTTGTTATACTTCATATTTTGATAACATGGTTTTAAAAATCATTTTGTTGAAAATATGATTTTTTATGTATTTATTTTAAAATTTATTTATCTATTTAAATTATTTTTAAAATTATTTTAAGTTTACTTATTTATTTTGAGAGAGAGTGGGTGNTTTGTAAATTATTTATTCATTTATTTTATTTTGAGAGAGAGACACACAGAGAGAGAATACCAAGTAGGCTCTGAGCTGTCAGCACAAAACGTGATGTGGGGCCTGAAGTCACAAATTGTGAGATCATGACCAGACCTGAAATCATGAGTCAGACACATAACTGCCTAGCCGCCCACGTGCACCACAGCTGAGGGATTTTAAAACANTGATAGAATATGAATTAGCAAATCTTGGAATTTGGTATGATAACTTAGCATGTTATATGAAGTGGCCTCTGGAAATGAGCACATTTTAATTTCAAAATCACAGAAGAAGGAAAGAAATCACTTCCAATGTTTTTCAGTTTAGGTCCGGAGAAGTCAAGTCAATGTTTTTCTTGGACTGAGGAATTGAGAAACCAACATGTCTAGACTTCCTAATTCTGCTGGGTGCTGCTATAATTTCAAAGCACTACTTACTTACCTCAAAGTTTGGTTTTGATTTCATATTTTATATACACAAGTAGCTTCTCAATTTCAAACTAAAAGTTGTGATTTATATGATAAATGAAAACAATCTCACGAACAGAACTGTAAACAGTGACAAAGAGACATATATAATACAGGATTTCCATTTAGTTCTCAGGGTATGTGAAGCACATGAAGGAGAAAGACTTTCTAGGGTGGGCCTAGAATGTTCCACCTAGTCATTGGCAGAGAGAAGAGCATAACTTGCTTCACATTTTGGAATGTTAAGCCTATTTTTGATTATAGAATGGAATGGTAATAGGAACCTGGTGGCATATTCCTAGAGTAGGTATTAAAATATTATTATGGGGAAAAAACTTGAAGTTTGAAGTTACAGCAAGGAACATTCATTCAAAAACTAGTGTCTGTCGAGAGGAGGCAAGATGGTGGAGAATTAGGGAGCTCAGTACATTTCGCTCACTCCCATCTCTCAAACAGAGAATGCCAGAAGCCATAAGACACTGAAACCACAGGAGTTTGGGAAGAGAAAGAGACAGAGTACACTAAGAAGACAGCATCATAGGTGCATGAGTGAGAACTGGGGAAGATAGAAACAGGCCAGGACCCAGAGACACGGAGGGAGGGTAGGGAACCCCTTGGCGGGGAGCCGTGGAGAGTCTAGGGGAAGAGAAAGAGTGGCTGTAACTGCTCATAGAACTGTCCCTGGAGAAGAGAAAACCTTGGCTTGGACGGAGAGTGATCCTATTTCTAGCTGTCATGCTGACTTTGGGCTAGGTACCCAGTTCCCAAGCAGCTCCAGGAGAAACTGCTGTGCTGCTCTCCCTGCTTGATCCCCAGCAGGGAAGTGGCCCGGTTTACAGGATTATATTTCGGGCAGAATCAATAAAGCCCAGGGACTAAGACCTGGAAACCAGGTGGGGCTTGAGACATAGAACACAGCCCACCTTGGCTATGCCTGTGGCACAGGGAAATCAGACCTAAAAGAGTGATTTGCAACACTTGGTGAGGGAAGGGACTGAGGCACTGCCACTTTTCTCCCCACAATCACCAAAGCAGGACCTCAGGGAGCCAGTTAAGATGTGACTACACCAAACCCTGACCATCCGCGCTATAGAGCTGCTTTTTTTTTTTTTAAACTGGAGCCCAGGGCAAGACCAACATGGATGCACTGCCATGATTATATCTACATCAGT
>NW_027528681.1:4473-11048 GCF_008692635.1 Crocuta crocuta
AGGGCAAGACCAACATGGATGCACTGCCATGATTAATTCTACATCAGTTCTTTCTATTCAGAAATATTTTACCTTGTCTCATTCATATCCCTGCCCTCTACAAGATTGGGCACTCTGGTCATTGGTTTGTTTAAAGAGTCACATTTAATCCATTCTCTAGATGTATATTCTACACCTCTATTGCTACCTTTCTATATCTCTCTCTGGAGTAATCAAACTATATAGTTTCTTTGAGTAACATTATCTTCTTTTCTTTCTCCTCGCCTCCTGCCATATTCTCCTCTTTCTCTCTCTGAATTAAGCCTTTTAGTCTCTCTGTCTGGTCATTGTCCAGTTTCATTTTCTACTCACCCCTGTCATTTCTCTCTTTGTATATACACTTCCAACAGCACTGCATACACCCTGTTATTTATTTGTATCTGGGAATTCTGGTTTTATGCTTTTAGACTGTCCTTTGTCTTTTGGATTTTTTTCCTTTTCCTTTTCTTTTTTCATTTTCTTTTTTTCTTTTTCTTCTTTCCTTTCAGCTTGCTTGTTTGTTGGATTTCTCTGTGCGTTTGCGTGACTTTGTTCCCTGTGTGTTTGTCTGTCTGTTTTCCTTTCCAAGACTACCTCAAGAAACAAGCCAAAGTACATATGGTGGAGAGTCCCAAATACCACTACGAGTATGGAAATAATATGAGCCTTCTTTAATATAGCAGGACTTGTAGGTTCAGAGCACACAACAAGCTTTTAAAACTAACAAGAGACAGAAAGCTAGACAAAATGATGAAATGGAAGAACTCTCCTGTAAAGAAATTCAGGAAGAACTGACAGCTAAAGAACTGTTGGCAACAGATATAAGCAACATAACTGAACAAGAATTTAGAACAATAGTCATAAAATTAATCTCTGGGCTTGAAAAAGGCATGGAGGAGATCAGAGAAGCTGCTGCTACAAAGACTATGGAGCTTAAAAATAGTTGTGATGAATTAAAAAATTCTATTAATGAGGTGCATAATAAAATGGATGTTCCAATGCATGGCTTGAAGAGGCAGAGAGGAGAATAGAGGAATTAAAAAACAAAATTATAGAAAAAGAGAAAGCTGAGAATAAGTGAGATAAAATGATCTAAAGCACAACAGGAGAATTCGAGTACTGAGTGATACAATGAAATGGAACGATATCCATATCATTGGAATTCCAGAAGAGGAAGAGAGAGGGAAAGGCGCTGAAGGGGTACTTCAACAAATTATAGCTGAGAACTTCTGGGGAAGGAAACAGACATTGAAATCCAAGAGGCAAAGAAAACTCCCCTCAGATGTAAATTGAATCAATCTTCTCCATGACATATCATAGTGAAACTGGGAAAATATGAGGACAAAGAGAGAGTTCTGAAAGGGATAAAAGAGCCCTAACATACAAAGGGAGATCTATCTATTGAAACTTTGCAGGCTAGAAAAGAATGGCAGGAAATCTTCAATGTGATGAACAGAAAAAATACCCAGCCAAGAATCCTCTATCCAGCAAGCTTGTCATTCAGAATAGGAGACATGAGAGTCTTCCCAAATAAACAAAAATTTAAAGAATTTGTCATCACTAAACCAGCCCTACAAGAAACCCTAAGGGAGACTCTATGAGGAAAATGTTGCAAGGAACACAAGGTACCCGAGACACCACTACAAGCATGAATCCAACAGAGAACACAATGACTCTAAACCCATATNAGTCTATCCATCAGGAAGAACTAACAATTATAAATCTCTATGTACCGAATTCGGCAGCACTGAAATAAACAAAAGGATCACAAACAGAAACAACCTTATGGGTGAGAATGCGCTAATAGCAGGAGAATTTAATAATACACTAACAGTAATGGATAGATCAACTAGACAGAAAATCACTAATGAAACAAGGGACTTGAATGACACATTGGACCAGATGGATTTGACAGATATATTTAGAACTCTACATCCTGAGGCTATGGAATTCACTTTCTTCTCAAGAGCACATGGCACATTCTCCAGGACACATCACATACTGGGACATAAAGCACCCTTTAATAAATAAAAGGAATTGAGATCATACCATGCACAATTTCAGATCACCGTGCTATGAAACTTGAAATCAATCACAGGAGAAAGTCTGGGAAACCTCCATAAACATGGAGGTTAAAGAACACTCAACTATAGAACAATGGGCTAATCAGACAATTAGAGAAAAAGATTAAAATATATGGAAACAAATGAAAATGAAAACACAACAATCTAAAATCTATGGGATGTGGCAAAGGCAGTCTTAAGAGGAAAGTACATTGCACACCAGGCCTATTTCAAGAAATTAGAAAAAGCACAAATACAAAATCTAACAGCACACCTAAAGGAACTAGAAGGAAAGAAAAGAGAGCACCCCAAACCCAGCAGAAGAAGAGAAATAATAAAAATCAGGGCAAATATAAACAATATAGATTCCATAATAACAGTTGAACAGATCAATGAAACCAAGAGTTGGGTTTTTGAAAAAATATACAAAATTGATAAACCTCTTGCCAGCCTTCTCAAAAAGAAGAGAGAGCACCCAAATAGACAAAATCATGAATGAAAAGGGACTTATTACAACCAACCCCTAAGAAATACAAGCAAGTATCAGGGAATACTATGAAAAATTATATGCCAAAAAACAGGACAACTTGGAAGAAATAGACAAATTCCTAAACACACACTCACTACCACAATTCACATGGGAAGAGACAGAAAATGTGAACAGACCAAAAACTAGTGAAAAAATTGAATCAGTTATCAAAAAATTCCCAATGAATAAGAGCCCTGGTTCAAATGGCTTTCCTGGGGAATTCCACCAGAAATTTACATCAGAATCTATACACATACTTTTCAAGCTATTCCAAAAAATAGAACTTGAAGGAAAACTTCCGGACTCATTCTACAAAGTCAGCATCACTTTGATTCCTAAACCAGACAGAGACCCAGAACAAAAAGAGAACTACAGGCCAATATTCTTGATGAATACGGATGCAAAAATCCTCAACAAGATTACAACTTGAATTCAATAGCACATAAAAAGAATGATCCGCCATGATCAAGGGAGATTCAGTCCTGGGTTACTGGGCTGGTTCAATATTTGCAAATCAATCACTATGATACATCACATTAACAAAAGAAAAGATAAAAATCATATGGTCTTCTTGAAAGATGCAGAAAAAACATTTGACAAAATACAGCATTCCTTCTTAATAAAGACCCTCGAGAAAGTCAGGATAGAAGGAACTTACCTAAACTATGATGTTTAAAAAAAATCCATCAATGAAAAGCCCTCAGCTAAAAACTTCCTCAAAGGGGAAAAGCTGAGAACTTTTCCCCTGAGATCAGGAACACGAAAAGGATGTCCACTCCCACCACTGTTGTTGTGCTTTTTTTTTATAAATGTTTTATTTATTTCTGAGAGAGAGACAGAGTGAGCAGTACAGGGACAGAGAGAGAGATAGACACAGATTCTGAAACAGGCTCCAGGCTCTGAGCTAGCTTTCAGCACTGAGCCCCTCACAGGGCTTGAACCCATGAACCATAAGATCATGACCTCAGCCGAATTTGAATACATAACCGACTGAGCCACACAGGTGCCCCTTACAACTGCTGTTTAACATAGTGCTGAAAGTCCTAGCATCAGCAGTCAGACAACAAATGGAAATAAGAAGCATCAGAATTGGCAAAGAAGAAGTCAAACATTCACTTTTCTCAGACGACATGATACTCTACATATAAAACCCGACAGACTCCACCAGAAGCCTGCTAGAAGTGATCCATGAATTCAGCAAAGTTGCAGGCTACAAAATCAACCTACAGAAATCAGTTGCATTTTTATACACCAATAATGAAGCAACAGCAAGAAAAATCAAGAAACTGATCCCATTCACAATTGCACAATAAACCATAAAATACCTAGGAATAAACCTAGCCAAAAATATAAGAGAGCTGTATGATGAAAACTATAGAAAACTTATGAAGGAAATTGAAGAAGACACAAAGAAATGGAAAAATATTCCATGCTCATGTATCAGAAGAATGAATATTTTTAAAACGTCATTACTACCCAAAGCAGTCTACACATTTAATGCAATCCCAATTAAAATTACACAACAATTCTTCTAAAAGTTAGAAAAAACAATCCCCAAATTTGTATGGAACCACAAAAGACCCAGAATAGCCAAAGTAATATTGAAGAAGAAAATCAAAATGAAAGGCATCACAATCCCAGACTTTAGCATCTACTACAAAGCTGAAATCATGAAGACAGTATGGTATTCACACAAAAACAGAAACATAGACCAATGGAATATGATAGAGAACTCAGAATTGGACCCACAAATGTATGGCCACCTAATCTTTGACAAAGTGGAGAAGAGTATCGATTAGAAAAAAGACAGCCTCTTTAACAGATGGTGTTGGGAGAACTGGACTGCAATATGCAACAGAATGAAACTAGATCATTTTCTCACACCATACATAAAAATAAACTCAAAATGGATAAAGGATCTGAAAGTGAGACAGGAAACCATCAAAACCCTAGAGGAGAAAGCAGGAAACAACCTCCTTGACATCAACCGCAACAATTTCTTACTTGACACCTCCCCAAAGGCAAGGAAATCAAGAGCAAAAATGAACTACTGGGACCTCATCAAAATAAAAAGTTTCTGCAAGGCATAGGATATAATCAATAAAACTAACAGGCAACCGATGGAATGGGAAAAGATATTTGTAAATGACATATCAGATAAAGGACTAGTATCCAAAATCTATAAGGAACTCACTCACCACACTCCACACCCAAAAAACAAACAACCCAGTGAAGAAATGGGCAGAGGACATGAACAGACATTTGTCCCAAGAGGATATTCAGATGGCCAACAGACACATGAAAGGATGCTCAGCATCCCTCCTCATCAGGGAAATACAAATCAAAACCACCCTGAGATACCACTTCATGTGAGTCAGAGTGGCTAAAATGAACAAATCAGGAGACTATAGATGCTGGCAAGGATGTGGAGAAACGGGCACCATCCTACATTCTTGGGGGATTGCAAACTGGTGCAAGCCCCTCTGGAAATCAGTGTGGAGGTTCCTCAAAAACTTAACAATCTAACTCCCCTATGACCCAGGAATAGCACTGCTAGGAATTTACATAAAGGATACAGGAGTGCTGATGAATAGGGGCACATGTACCCCAATGTTCATAGGAGCACTTTCAACAATAGCCCAATCATGGATAGAGCCTTAATGTCCATGAACTGATGAATGGATCATGAAGATGTGGTTTAACTATACAATGGAATACTACATAACAATGAGAAAGAATGAAATCTGGCCATTTGTAGCAACATAGATGGAACTTGAGGGTGTTATGATGAGCAAAATAAGTCAGGCAGAGAAAGACAGATACCATATGTTTTCACTTATAGGTAGAACAGGAGAAACTTAACATAGGGCCATGGGGGGAAAAAAGGGGGATATAGTTGGGAAGAGGAAGGAGGCAAACAATGAGGGACTCTTGAATACTGAGATCAAACAGAGGGCTGATTGTTTGGGGAGAGGTGAAGGAGGGTGATGGAGGCCACTTGTTGGGATGAGAACCTGGAGTCATGTAGAAACCAAGTTNTGAAAATAAACTATCAAAGAAAAAAAACACAACCCCCCCCAAAACTAGTGTCCTATAGAAGCTTGTAATCTGAATATATTTTATAGGATTTTCTCAAAGGCACAATTTTATTCCTTACTGAATCATAATATACATGCATAAAAGTGCACATGGCATAATATTTTAATGCTATTTGGTCTACATTCCAATCAGGAAGAGTAAAATTTAAGCACATGTATTGAATAAACGCCAAGTAAGTATAACAGTACTTTTTCTGGTGATTTTTTTTTCTTTTTCTTTTTTTTTTTAATGTTTTATTTATTTCTAGCAGGGAGAGAGAGAGAGACAGCGTGAGCAGGGGGGGGTCAGAGAGAGAGGGAGTCACAGACTGAAACAGGCTCCAGGCTCTGAGCTGACAGTCAGCACAGAGCCCGACGCGGGGCTCGAACCCACGAACCGCGAGATCATGACCTAAGCGAAAGTCGGACGCTTAACCGACTAAGCCACCCAGGCGCCCCTTTTTTTTCTTTTTCTAGGTCTCTCCCTCCATCCTTTCTTTTCTCTCCTTTTCCAGTCCTTTCTACTGTCTCTGTTCCTTTTTTCTCCCTTCTTACTATTAACAGTTATGTTTGAAATCTTACTGTATGCCTGGCTCCAAACAAGACGTTAGGGATAAAGCAGAGAACAATACAGACATGTTTCATGACCTAATAGATTTTCCAATCTGTTGGGAATGGCAAAAAAATAATCAGGACAAAGTATGAAGATCTAATAGGGGAAATCCATTTTGCTATAAGAGCATATAAAAGGTGAATTTTCCCTTTTCCTAGCCATTGATCTTGTTTATTTAGCCCTAAGTTAATCCTTTGGTCTTTAAATCTTACAATCTGTATCATATTTACATATTTACATTTCTAACAATAATAACTCAAAATCTAATTCTCACC
>NW_027528681.1:11296-11537 GCF_008692635.1 Crocuta crocuta
TAGCACAAAATCAAATTCTCACCTCCCCTTTTATACTAAGCACCTACCCCCACTTTATAGTTTAATTCCCTGGTACCCAGCAAATAAATGTTTTATTTTAACTGGTTCCCTAAAAACTCAAGATGTGTAGTAGCATTTTCTTTTTAATCAACTAAACCCCTAACACCATAACTAGCAAAATCTCTAGGTAACTTGCTGAATCTCAAGTGGGTATTTTAAAAGGAAAGCAGAGGATCTGTGG
>NW_027528681.1:11635-11969 GCF_008692635.1 Crocuta crocuta
AACTGATAATTCTTTCCTTATGGTTTCTCATTTTCTTTCTCCTTTCTCCTTTCATTTACAGTATCAACTTCACTCCAGTGATCCAAATCTCTGTATATGTTGGATCTTACATGAGAAAACTTATAGTAATTATTCAAGATTGCTTTTCATTCTTGGTCCCATAAAAAGAAATGTATACATTGTAGCACTCCAATAAAAAGTTGTAGCTTCTACTAAATAGGTCATCTATATCCAGTTTTGAATTATAGAGTTTTATGTGTCATTCCTAGTAATGCAGTTATCTATATGAATTTGTTTAGTTATAACATGAAAACACTGATAATTCATATTATTT
>NW_027528681.1:12138-12324 GCF_008692635.1 Crocuta crocuta
GTTCCAGTTCTTTTACAGCCACTTACTACCAAACTTTAGTGTTCCCTGGGCTTTAGCTGTAAAAGAAAGGAAGAAAGGATGTTTTCATTGTTTATAAAAATCATACCTGTTCTGCCTATCTTACATGGCTGTTATGAGGTTCCAAAAATATAATGAAAACTTTAAGAATTGCTTTTAAGAACTGTA
>NW_027528681.1:12592-15727 GCF_008692635.1 Crocuta crocuta
AGCACAATAAAAATATAAGATGAATTTTTATTCTTCTCTTAAAACTTTGCCACTTGATGTTTTGTAAAACATTTTTGCTTTAAAATCTAACAAATCAAACACTCCTAGTCAATTTTAAGTCTGAAGCAAAATATTTCTTGTCATTAATTATTGTGCCACTTTTCTTCAAGTCAGGATAACTGGTGTCACTCTCCATGTGAACTGAAGAAAACTCAGTGCATATATTTTTACAGTGTCTAAGACCCATCCTGTGATCTTACTCACTTCACTTTGATGTTAACACTTAATCTTGAATGAAACAAGATTGAAATAGTATTTTTGACACTAAAGTTTTTAAAGGGAATGGGAGGATGTTTTATTTAAATATTTTGGTTTGTTATATACACTGCAGGAGTAAATAACTTAATAAATGTGGCTTGCCAATACTCTGGTTCTCAATCCAATCAAAGATCAATCACTCTGGAAAACAGTACAGAAGTTTCTCAGATAAAAATAAAACTATCCTATGACCTAGCAATTGCACTACTAGGTATTTGTCCAAAGGATACAAAAATATTGATACAAAAGGGCACATGTAACCCGATATTTATAGCAGCATTATCAACAACAGCCAAATTATGGAAAGAAGCCAAATATCCACCAAATGATGCATGGATAAAATGAGGTAGGGGATTTGTATGTACACACACAAACACACACACACACACACACACACACACACACAGTAAAACCTTGGATTGTGAGTAACTTATTGTGTGAGTGTTCTGCAAGATGAGTAAACATTTCTAATAAGTTTTCTAATTTGATAAAAGAGTACTGTCTTGCAATACAAGTAGTAAATGATACCAAATGTCACATAATCACAACTGAGTCAATGGTTCTTGAAATTTGCTTTGGATTACAAGTGCTTTGGGTTACAAGCATGTTTCCAGAACAAATCATGCTCATAATCCAAGGTTTCATATATACATATATATGAAATGTTCCATCATTCATATTTACATATGACAAAGAATGACGGAATATTACTCAGCCATGAAAAATAACGAAATATTCCCCATTGCAATAACATGGATGGAGCTAGAATGTATTATCCTAGGCAAAATAAGTCAGTCAGAGAAGACAAATATCATATAATTTCACTTATATGTGGCGCTTAACAAACAAAACAGATGAACATAGGGGAAGGGGGAAAAAAGAGAGGGACACAAACTATACAAGACGCTTAACTATAGAGAACAAATAGGGTTCCTGGAGGGGATATGGGTGGAGAGACAAGTTAAACGAGTGATGGGTATTAAGAAGGGTACTTTTGAGGAGCACTGGGGGTCATATGTAAGTGATGAATCACTAAATTCTACTCTTGAAACCAATATTATACTTTGTGTCAACTAGAATGTGAATAAAAACTTGAAGTAAACTAACAAAAGGATCATGAGGTGTCCATCCTCTGAATAAACAAATGGATAAGATAGTAGAGAATGGAAGCACCAGCATACAGTAGAAAGGAAAAGCCCTGAATCCATAGGCTGTGATGCTCGTACTTCTTCTTTTCCTCCTTGAGATATGAGACTCCCCAGATTCCTACCTCATAATCTGTAAATTTAGAGGTTTGGATGCAATGGCCATACAATTCTGTAATATTGTTTATTGCCTTCTGGAAAGAAATTTACTGAATATAAACAGAAACTNCAACTCTAGTTAATAAGAACTCTTAGCCTGCTACCTACAAAGATAATTTATATGGCCATTTCTCACCAAAATATTTGTGTGTGGTTGAGTATGTGCATGTGTGTGTTCAGATTACTATGCAATACAGATAAACTTTTTTTTAAGCTTTCTTAATGCTTATTTATTTTTGAGAGAGAGTGAGAGAGATAGCAAGCGGGGGAGGGGCAGAAAGAGAGAGACACACACAGAATCTGAAGCAGGCTCCAGGCTCTGAGCTGTCGGCACACAGGCCAATGCGGGGCTCGAACTCACTGACCGGCGAGATCATAACCTGAGCCGAGTTCGGACGCTTAACCGATTGAACCACCCAAGCACCTCCAAATAAACTATATAGTAGTATGTTCACCCCCATACCATTATAAATTCATTTGTCAAAAATGATTTTGCCTAGGGACACCTGGGTGGCTCAGTCCATTAAGCGTCTGACTTCAGGTCATGATCTGGCGGTTCTTGAGTTCAAGCCCAGCCATGGGCTCTGTGTCGACAGCTCAGAGCCTTGAACCTGCTTAGGATTCTGTGTCCCCCTCTCTCTCTGCCCCTCCCCCACTTGCACTCTGTCTCTCTCTCTCTCAAAGATAAACATTAAAAATAAATTTAATTTAATAAATTAAAAAATAAAATGATTTTACTTAGTATTAGAGAATATTCTCTTATCCCCACTGCAGCCACCAACTGGAACTCCCAGTATAATAATAAAACTTGGAGATTTGAGAGCAACTAGCACTTGGTTTGACTCAACAAATACTGTCATGTTATGCTATCACTTTTCAATGATTTCACTCTTATGGACAAGAAAAGGGGAAGAAAAGAAAGAAATAAGGGAGGAAGGTCAGGAGGGAGAAAAAAAGAAAAATCTGATATTGAGAAAATTCTAGAGATTAAAGGTAAGCAAGCAAATTGTAGGCATGGGTTTTTCTAAAGATCATGTCAGAAGAAGTTGCTTTATCTGGGTTTATATGGTAACTGATATAAAGATGATTAACATCTTGATGAGAATCAGGATGGTAAATACACACTTACTGGCCTTAGATCTAGAAGCCCAGATCTCTAGTCCACCTAGTCCACACACACACACGCACACACACACACACACACACACACACGTGTTNACTGAGTTAATATTAAAATAGTCTTCAAATGAGTACCTTGTTAATGCTAGCTCTTTTGATTGTGTAATTATATGGGTCACACAGTCGTTTACTTCATCCTCACTTAGGATGAAATAAAAATAATTTGAATCCAAAGTTGTTCTTTCCACCACTGACTCCTCATAGATGAGATGGATGGACAGATGACTTACTTCACTCCAACATTTGAACTTTTCTGAGGTTTTACTTTAAATTTTTTAATGTTTTATTTATTTCTGAGAGAGAGAGAGAGAGAGAGAGAGAGAATGAGAGGGAG
>NW_027528681.1:15856-27079 GCF_008692635.1 Crocuta crocuta
TTCTGAGAGAGAGAGAGAGAGAGAGAGAGAGAATGAGCAGGAGAGGGTCAGAGAGAGAGGAAGACACAGACTCTGAAACAGTCTCCAGGCTCTGAACTGGCTGTCAGCACAGAGCCCGACGCGGGGCTCAAACCCAGGAACCTTGAGATCACGACCTGAGTCAAAGTCGGAAGCTTAACCGACTGAGCCATCCAGGTGCCCCATTATGTTTTATTTAAGGAATCCAGTATGCTTCAACCTGGTCTCTCACAGTATTGTCAAGTAAATACAGATTCTTCCTGATGTTTTTCTTGCCTCTTTCTGGATCATTTCTCATTCCATAAAGGATTTTATTTTTATTTTTATTTTATTTTTTTAATGTTTTTATTTATTTCTAGGAGAGAGAGAGACAGTGTGAGCAGGGGAGGGTCAGAGAGAGAGGGAGACACAGAATATGAAGACAGGCTCCAGGCTCTGAGCTGGCAGTCAGCACAGAGCCCGACGCGGGGCTCGAACCCACGAACCGCGAGATCATGACCTAAGCGAAAGTCAGATGCTTAACCGACTAAGCCACCCAGGCGCCCCTTTTTCTTTTCTTTTCTTTTCTTTTCTTTTTAATATTTTTATTTATTTCTAAGAGAGAGAGAGACACAGCGTGAGCAGGGGAGGGTCAGAGAGAGAGGGAGACACAGACTCTGAAATAGGCTCCAGGCTCTGAGCCGGCAGTCAGCACAGAGCCTGACGCGGGGCTCGAACCCATGAACCGCGAGATCATGACCTAAGTGAAAGTCGGATGCTTAACCGACTAAGCCATCCAGGCGCCTCCCCATATAAGATTTTAATCTAAGGTGTCCCATACAATGTTTTAGCTGATACACCTTGAACTATTCCTCATATTAGAGGAATATAGTGACAGAATTTCATACATTATATAACTGAAGAGAGTAAGGAGAGCCCACGCCTCCACAAATCACACTATTGTGGCCTACTCTTAGCTGTCCACACCTACTGATTTCTATGTCCAAAGTACTTCTGCCTGATAGTAATGGTGATTACTGAGATATTGATACACCTATGTAAATCCTAACATTGTAATTTCTGACATCTTGCAAGCTAGTTAGGTTTCAAGAGGCTGTGAATAGTGCTTATATCCCGTTACTGCACAGGGAAATAAAGCAATCCACTAACTGTTCTCACTGCTTCTCAGTTCACTTGAAGTCTCTAAAGTGCAAGTTACAGGGGCAGATTTATAATCTGAAAGTGAGACACTCAGTACTGAAAATCTTGGTGGAGAAGCCCCAAAAGGCCTGCGATTATTCTTCTGCACACACTTTCATAAAGTTATTAGATATCCTTTTTGGAAAAGAATGTCTGACAAGGGACACAGCATGTGGTACACCTTCAGCCATGAATTTGATATAAGGTTTTCAAGAAACCTCAGAAAAGGGCAATCGGAGTCTACTTATCAGGTCTCTGGTTATCTTATTTCCACACTATGCATCTAGCTGATCCTCTGCTTTACATGGAACTGCTTGACAAAATTACAGATGACTTCTAACAGAAAATCATATTATTAGAGTTCAGTTTTGGACATTTCATTTGTTTGGAGATAATGCCTTAAAAATAACACCACAATAAAGTATATGCGTAAAGGACGGCAACAAAATACAGATAAGAATCCAATATGTTAGGAGAAATAGTAGTCCTTGTGTACTGACTATCTATGACTAATAATTTAAAAGCAATTTGGAAAAAAATGTAGATTAAAAAAACCTCAAAATAGAAAATTGTAGTAATTAACTGTAACAACATTCACACATTTGAAAAACAAATGACAAACTAAGTGAAGTACATGTAGAATATTCCCCAGATTAAGGTGACTCGATGAAAAAATAGTTCATAGACATCAATAAAGTAATGATGAACAAGCTTTAAAAACTGAACACAAGTTAGGAAAGGACAACAAAGAAAATTAAACAGCAAATAAATATAAAGGAAAAACTTGACAGAGGCTGTCCCAAAAAAGTTATATTTTAAAAACCAAACTGTTTTCTTATTGGACACTGCCTCCCATCAGCAGCAGCCCTGGGTCAGCCCCCAGTGGGCAGCATGGAACAGTTGCCAGGCTTATAATTCTGCAAAATTTGCCATGCCCCATAGCTTATTCCCTGGAGGCAGGATGGAAGTCTGAGACAGGACCTCAGAGGCAGTGATTATGCCACACTTCTTTAAAATGCTTTTTTAAATTCCACTATAATGTGTCAATATCCATCAACAGCTGTGGAATTTTGCATGCCCTTTTTCCTAATAAAGAGATCTATACTAAAGAAATAATGTATGTGTATCAAGGTGTTATTTCAAGAATACTTTAAAAAAATTCTGCTACCTAAGTCTTTTGATATTATACATTCCTTTACCTTTTAAAATTTTTTAAAAAATTGAGTGTAGTTAACACATAATATTACTGCATAAGTCTCAGATGTACAACATAGTAAAGAATACTTTGAAGTTTTATTTATAACAGAGTAACAACAGACTAAATATCCAAAAATAGAGTGCTCATTAAAAACTGTACATCCATACCCAATAAAAACAAAGAAATTAATTAAATATTATGCTGAAGGAAAACATTAAATTATGTGGAAAATGTTCATAACAAATAATTAAGTGCCTATCATATTATTGTGAAGTGTGGCCTTACTCTTTTAAAAAAGAAAATGACCGTTAAACACACATGCACATGCACTTAAAAGAGACAGAGGTTAGGTACCTCAAACAATAATTAGGGTTGATGTGGAGTAGTAAGATTACTGACATTTTTCATTCCTTAGTTATGTTTTTAATGTTTTCTGAAATGGATATTATTACTATAAAAAGAAAAAATATTTTACAATCTCAAGTATCCTTGAAGACTATATAATTGCAAGATTGTGTATATTTTTATGATGTTAAAAACGCTACATAATAGATGAAGTAAATAAAAGTAAAACAATATCTCTAAACTTTCTTTTAAATGTATAATAGTATGGTACCAACTTGCAGATATTAATTACAGAAAAATATAAGGAAGAAAATGAAAAATGTCTGAGGAACCAACAATTATCACTGTTAATATTTTGACATAAGACATTTTTACATAGATAAACTTATAAATGTATAATATGTTTATAAATTTTTGATACATATATATTTATAACTTGCTTTTCTACTTAACAGTATGTCACAAATACTTCCCTTAAATGTAACTAAAAATTAATTTTATTGGCCTCATATTATTCCATAACATGAATATACTACCATTTATTTAATCAGTCCCCCACTATCAAGCTTCTAAGACGTTGCCAATTTTGGGGCACCTGGGTGGCTCAGTCCATTGGGCGGCTGACTTAGGCACAGGTCATGATCTCGTAGTTCGTGAGTTCAAGCCCCGCATCGGGCTCTGTGCTGACAGCTCAGAGCCTGGAGCCTGCTTCAAATTTTGTGTCTCCCTCTCTCTCTGCCCCTCCCCCACTCATGCTCTGTCTCTCTGTCTCTCAAAAATAAATAAACATTAAAAAAACTAAGATGTTGCCATTTTTTAAAACCATTAGGGTCAAATATTTGTGATGACCAACCATATGGGTTAGTCTTGGACTGCCTTTCTAATTTTTTTTTTAAGGATAAATTCTTGGTTCTAGAATTATTGCTTTAAAGTACCTAATAAACTTTGACAAATTGCTTTTAGAAAAAGTTGTAATAATTAACACTTCTCCTTTAATTTTATGGTACTTGCTGTTTCTTTATACCCTTGTAAACCTTAAAAATAACCATGCTTTACTTGCTTTGTCAGGATAAATAGTGAGGTTCAACCATTTTTTAATATGTTTCTTCTGTAATATCCTCATTCATGCTATCCATCCTTTAACTTACTAGTACTAACATTTTAATTGACTGATAAAAACTTATTTTATATGGAGAATATATATTGGACAAGACTAATATCAGGAACACTCGGAAGAAAATTGAATGAGATGTGCTAGATTCCAAAACAAAGGGATAAAACAAGGAAGAAGAAATCTTGGAGTAAATATCAAACATAACATTTTGAATTTCTGTACTTTTTTTCTATAGTACCTTCACTTCTTCAACTAAACTTAAATATTGCATGGAGACAATATGCATTCTTTTTTACCTTATAATGTTTTATATTCTACTTTGTGATTGGGATAGTTGTACCTTATCTATATTCATTTTTCCAGATATTTTTGTAGGCTGCTTCTTAGCTAATCCAATAATTCTAGATACATAAAATGGCATCCAGAGTTCTGTTCAGTACTTTCAGCATCAAAAGCCAGAGGGAAGGATGCCTGGGTGGCTCAGTCGGTTGAGCATCAGACTTTTGATTTTGGCTTGTGATTCGTGAGTTCAAGCCCTGCATTGGGCTCTGCTGCACTGATATACTGACAGCATGGAGCCTCCTTGGGATTCTCTCTCTTTCTTTGCCTTTCTCTCTCTATCTCTCTCTGAAAATAAATAAATAAATAAATTTTTTAAAAATAAAAGAAGGCCAGAGGGAACAGGTTGATCCAGATGGGAACACTGAAATATTCATTGAGTGGAATGCTTATCAAAGAATATCAAGGATCCAAAAGAGGAAAATGGAATTGTCAGGTGGGAATTGTGAGAACCAATTGTCACAAATTATGGGTTAAGCTTACTGTGTAAAGCCATGTCTCTTACCTGTCATGATAATAACCATGTCTATTTACTAAGGGATGTGATGAGTGAGAATTGAATAGAGAGAAACATTTGTAATGAAATATAACATTTATGAGGGGCGCCTGGGTGGCTTAGTCGGTTAAGCGTCCGACTTTCACTTAGGTCATGATCTCGCGGTTCGTGGGTNTAGAATTAACCTAATGAAAGCTCCTAAGATTTTTCAAGTTAGAAAACTGAGTTTTTATGAAGTTATACCAGCATTCTTAAGAAGGCTATGACTATTGCAGAAAATTTAGGTACTGGCTTGGTTCTCATATGTTTGCAAACTTCCACTGACTTCCCCTATGGGCTTGGAAAAAATCTGGTTGTTTCTGTGGGTGATCATCAGCAAGGATTCGTTCTATCAGATGGAATCATTTGAGAATGTGTTTATAGGTAAAGTTCAGATAGGGTACGCAATCTAATCTGTAATGTAAATAAGAGTGTTACTTTGTTACTTACCCTTTTATAAATAACAAGGCAACTCTATTTACCTTCTGATTTTAATGACAGAATGTCTTATAACATAAAGGTACATAAAACTTCTTATCTGGTAAGTATCTTTATTTACTGTAGAAGGATCCGCTGGAGTACCTGTGTAAACTATGGTTGTTAGCAACAACTTAGAGAAGGATAACACCTATGCAAAACAGAAAACTGCAAAAACTTTATCAGGAGCAGAAGTAAAAACATTTACTAACTGAGTATGCTTTTAAAAAGGGTTAGTATGTAGCTCGAATAATTGCAGTATTCTGACAGCACTCAGACTGAAAAGCAACTACACTTTGTGCTGGAATTGAAAAAAAAAATCATTGTTACAGAAAAATAATACATGTGGAAATACTAAATAAAACACTGCTGGAGCNCTTTATTAGAAATCCACAGATTGTAGGAGTGCCTGGATGGCTCAGTCTGTTAAGCCTCTGACTTTGGTTCAGAACATGAACTCGTGGCTCATGGATTTGAGTCCAGGGTCCGGCTCTGCACTGACAGTTTAGATCCTGGAGCCTGCTTTAGGATTCTGTGTCTTCCTCTCTCTCTGCCCCTCTCCCACTTGTGTGCTCAATTCATTCTTCTTTCTCTCTCTTCCTCAAAAATAAATAAATAAACATTTTTAAAGCCTTAAAAATAAAAAGCCCTACAATCCAGCAATCACACGACTAGTTATTTACCCAAAGAATACAAAAATACCAGTGACCCTCCAGCGGCGGGNAGAGGCGTGCGGGGCAGGGAGGTGGGGAGCGGTGGGACGCCCTGCACCGCCCCCACCCCCGGAGACCCTGCACCCACCCCTGCCATGCCGAGGGTAGCCAGCGGCCACACGGAGGTGGCCAGGATCCACGTCGGGGCTGCTTTTGAGCTGTGCATGAGGCTGAGCCTGAGCAGGGCACTGCGGGGAGTGGGGGCCCTGTGACCAAGGCCGTGACCATCACCGACACCTGGTTCTCACCTGGGTCCTCTCAGCCAAGCCAAGGCAGCTGCCCAAAGAGTGGAACCCGAGCAAGGTTTGACACGTGCTGCAGGGCATACATGTAGCCCCTAGAAGGAGCCGATGGCTTCAGCTGACTGCCTTCCTACTACCAGGACCAGGTAGAGCAGACACTCCCTGTCAGCGCACAAATATCTATCATGCTACTAGAAGTCAAAAGAAAGATGGAGTAGCTATACTTATATCAGAAAAACTGGACTTTAAACTGAAGAAAATAACAAGAGGTGAAGAAGGGCATTAGATGATAATTACAGGGTCTATCCATCAGGAACAGCTAACAATTATAAAAGTCTATGCACCAAATATGGAAGCACCTAAATATATAAAACAATCACAAACAGAAACAATCTTATGGAAAAGAATGTGCTAACAGCAGGGGACTTTAATACTCCACTTACAGCGATGGACAGATCAACTAGACAGAAAATCACTAAAGACACAATGGATTTCAATGACACATTGGAACAGATGGATTTGACAGATATATTTAGAACTTTACATCCTGAGGCCATGGAACTCACTTTCTTCTCAAGTGCGCATGGCACATTTTCCAAGATAGATCACATACTAGGACATAAAGCAGTCCTCAATGAATATANGAAAGAAACAGTTGAACATATCAATGTAACCAAGAGTTAGTTTTTTGAAAAACTAAACAAAATTGACAAAACTCCAGCCAGGCTTCTCAAAAGGAAAAGAGAGAGCACCCAAATAGACAAAATCAAAATGGACTTATTATAACCAAACCCTCAGAAATACAAGCAATTATGAGGGAATATTCTGAAAAATTACATATATAAAATTATATGCCAACAAACTGGACAACTTAGAAGAAATGGACAAATTCCTAAACACACTCACTACCAAAATTCACAAGGGAAGATATAGAAAATCTGAACAGACCCATAACTAGTGAAGAAATTCAATCAGTTATNAATCTACAAATGGATCAAAAAGATGTGGTTGATCTATACCATCGAATACTACATGGCAACGAGAAAGAATGAAATCTGGCCATGTGTAGCAACATGGATGGACCTTGAGTGTGTTAGGCTGAGTGAAATAAGTCAGGCAGAGAAGGACAGATACCATATGTTTGCACGTATAGGAGGAATAGGAGGAACTTAACAGAGGACCATGGGGAAGGAGAAGGGGAAAAATNNNCCGCATCCGGCTCTGTGCTGACGGCTAGCTCAGAGCCTGGAGCCTCTTTCAGATTCTGTACCTCCCTCTCTCTCTGACCCTCCCCTGCTCACGCTGCCTCTCTCTCTCTCCGAAATAAATAAAAAATATATTTTCAAAAAGAATACAAATTACAAATTTACTAATTCAAATGGATACATGCATCATGATGGTTATAGCAGCATTATCTACCATGACCAAATTATGACAACAAGCAAATGTCTATCAACTGATGAATGGATAAAGAAGAGCTAGTACGTGTGTGTGTGTGTGTGTGTGTGTGTAATGGAATATTAGCCTTAAAAAAGAATAAAATCTTGCCATTTGTAACAATGTGGATGGAGCTAGAGAGAGAGAGAGAGAAAGAAGTAAAGAAAAAGACTCAACCTTAGAGAACAAACTGATATTTGACAGAGGGGTGATGGGGGTGGGGATGAGTTAAATAGCTGATGGGGATTAAGGAGGGCACTTGGTGTAATGAGCACTGTGTGTTGTATATAAATGTTGGATCACTAAACTGAATACCTGAAAATAATATTACACTGCATGTTAACTAACAGAAATTTAAATAAAAACTAAAAAAAAAAAATAAAGATGCAAATAAAGTCTTAAGGAGTTGCAGTGACTTCCTTATTTTCAATTTACAGTTTTCATTCTGTTCCATTAGCCCTTTCTTTTTAGGCACCTTCATTAGATTGTCAAGTTCATATTTTGATTTTTTACATTTGAATTTTATCTAAAAGGATCAAAATGACACAAACAGGAAAGAAAATCTTTTCTCAAAGGTTTTGATGGGGTACATTATGGTCAATATTTTCAGCATTAACTCTGAATATCCTTGCTTTTATGAAGTTAAGTCAGACCCTTAACATACAATTTAAATGCAGCTTTGAGTGACTAGAAAATGTTATTTTTAAATCCCTGGAAGACATCGATCAAAGGACAGTAAAAATACATACCATATTTGATTCAAAGATGCTTTGAATTAAAGTAAAAGGACCGTATGTCAAAATCTTGATTCATTGACTATTCAGTTCAGTTTAAGACTAACCTGCTATAGCTTTACATGATTCCATAGGCTAGTATATAATACATAACAGAAACTACCTGTTTGTTACTGTTATGTATTCTAGACATTCTAGGTTGCTAAGCCTACTTTTGTGTGTTGTGTTTATAGCTTTAACAGTGTATTTTTCTTCTCTTGGGATATCTTCCCTTTCCTGTTCATCTCTAGGGCCACTTTAGCAGGGGCTACATTGTTTCTTTGTCTAGTAACCACTTTAATATGTCTCCATTTTTTCACAATACTATTTATTGAGCTACCTCATTTCATTTTCCCCACTCTCACCTCCCTCCACACAAAATTTATAATAGCTTGTGGTTTATTTTGCCTAATCTAGGAACGTCTGCTATGACTTCTTTCTAGTTATCCCTTAAGTGTGTAGCTCTAAACTATAGTCTCAACTCCAGATCCATGTTTCCAAATGCAGGATTCATATCTCTGGCTGGATATCTCCCTTGTTCTTTCAACATACTTCTTTCTTAAACCATAATTCTTGCATCTCCTTTTTCTATCAATAATTCAGCCTCTCTCCCAGTCCCTCAACCTTGAGCACTCCACTCACTCTAGACACCTTTCTCCCCCTGGCAATCTCCCTATGCAATCAATTTCCAAGTGCTCTTGATTCTTCCTCAATGTCTCTTTAATTTTTTTTTAAATTTATTTTTGAGAGACAGAGAGAGACAGCGTGAGCAGGGGAGGGTCAGAGAGAGAGGGAGACACCAAATCTGAGGCAGGCTCCAGGCTCTGAGCCGGTGCTCAGCACAGAGCCCGAGGCGGGGCTCAAACCTACGAACTGTGAGATCATGACCTGAGCTAAAGTCGGACACCCAACCGACTAGGCACCCAGGCACCATGTCAATGTCTCTTGCATCTGTCCCCTCCTGCCTATTTTCACTACTAACATCCTGGTTAATAGTCTCATTACTTTTCATCTTGGACTATTCAAATATTCTCTGATTTGGTCTCTTACCACTTATCCTTCTTAGCCCATTGCATGCTATACACACTGTTAGAGAAGTCTTCCTTAAGCCAACTCTGATCAAGTTACCAGCATGCTCAAAAACTTTCAAAACCTTATCATAGCCTGTGTCAGGAAGGAAGACCTTTCCCCACTCTATGGCCCTTGTAGCTGGACTTAGAATCAAATGGATATGAGGGGTATCTGGGTGTCTCAGTCAGTTAAGTGACTCTTGATTTTGGCTCAGGTTATGATCTCGTGGTTCATGGGCTTGAGCCCGGCATCAGGCTCTGCACTCACATTACAGTGAGGAGCCTGCTTGGGAGTTTCTATCTCTTCTCTCTCTCTGACTCTCCCCCAAGCATGCTCGCTCACTCTCTCGCTCTCAAAATAAATAACTCAGCATTTTTTTTAAAAAAAAGAATAAAATTGACATGAGACATATTAACAGGAGAAAATAAAATTTAATAGACATATATATGAGGAATCCACATAGACATGAAATTCCAAAGACCATTAGGCAACATGAAGCTTAGCTCATAAGGGCAAAGGGAGAAAACTCATTAGCAAAAAGGTGAAAGGAGATGTTCAGAAAAACAAGATTGTTCTATTATGCAGATGAATTCTTTTGGTAAAAATGGTTTCTTTTAATAGTTTTCTCCCTGTTGAAGAAAGCTACACTTTCCAATGTAAGTTTAGGTAGTTATGGGGGATGCAGAATGCCTTTCCTGCATCTGTTGGGATTTTATTACTTATAACTCAAAATAATCTTTATGCAAAAGTGACACGTTTGGGTGTAGCCTGCCCTGGGCCCCTACACCAGGCAACAAAATATTAATCACTGACTCTGGCATTTAGATTTCTCTATGATATGGTGCCAAACCTCATCTGCTATGATTTCTACACATTTAACCTATAATTCAATGAAACTAGACTGCTGACTTTTTGAAAACAACATATGCTACCCTGTGGTTAGCCTTTGATCATGTTCTCCTTCCTTGCTGACCTGTTTTTCTCCTCTTCTCTCCACATAGAAATACTAGTCATCCTACAAGATCCATCTCGTTAAGCCTTTTTTATCTGCCAATTAAGGACAAAAATTTTAATTCTAAAAGGATACTTCTAGAGGCAGCATGGAGAAAAGGTAGGTGAACACTATGAAGTTGATATAGACTGTACTGAAGCTCAACAAGTAATCTTTGAGTGCCACATAGAAAAACACTATATAAATAATCATTCAGAGTCAAAGGTTAAGATCGAACAAGTTGGGCTTCATCAGTAATGGCCAATAGCTGGTTGCCACTCTACCTGTCCCCTTTTTATGTCCATGGTCAATACAAGACAATCTTTTCCTTTTGTGACTCTAGTCTGAGGAATAATTAATCCTAAAGCCATTNNNTATCTGCTGACCCTTTTACCTTTGAACCAATTACATTTGAGCCTTAGATCTGTTATGGAACATTTTTCTCTAGCTTGCACTACGCATAATTTATGCATTTCTCTTATTTTCCCCTAAAGGACTATAAAACTTTTGCAAGAAAGGACTATGTCTCAGTCATCACCGCCCCATAATTTACTTTTTAATGTTTATTTATTTATTTTGAGAGGGGTGGCGTATGTGCATGCATACACACTTGTGTGGGAATGGAGAAAGGACAGAGAAAAAGGAGAAACTCCCAAATAGGGTCTGTACTGTCAGTGGGCTTGATTCGAGGAACCATGAGATCATGACCTGAGTGAAAATCAAGAGTCAGATGCTTAAATTACTGAGTCGCCTAAGTGCTCCCAGAATTTCTCTGTAAGAAAAAAAAATAC
>NW_027528681.1:27114-29269 GCF_008692635.1 Crocuta crocuta
GTGGAGTGCCTGGGTGGCTCAGTCAGTTAAGCGTCAGTTGGCTCAGGTCATAATCTTTTGGGTTCATGGGTTCGAGCCCCGTATCTGGCTCTGTGCTGACAGTTGAGAGCCTGGAGCCTGCTTGCTTCAGATTCTGTGTCTTCCTCTCTCTCTCCCTCTCTCTTTCTCAAAAATAAATAAACATTAAAAGAAGGAAAGAATTAAGGTGGCAATCTCATCAGAGCAGGATGGGGATAGGGGAGGGCCTGTAGACTAGGAAGCTGTATTTGCATATCATGTACACTATTTTATTTAGCTTATGTATTTTTGTGGTGGAAGTCATGAAAGAGCACTAAAACTCTCAAACCTCTTTTTTTTTTTTCCACTTCAACTTTATCTTCTTATTTAGGTTTACCTACTCTGTAGCAGCTATTATCAGTAACTGCAACTCTTTGTATAGACCTGCCCAAATACTACTATCTCCACTATATTCTTACAAGAGAACCACTGCCTTTCCTCTCCTCCTTTACTCCCTTTCTTTAATTTCTTACTCTTTTCATTCTCTCTTCCTTTTCCTTTGTTCCTTCTTTCTTTCCTTTCTAATCAGAAATAAAGTGGTTTCTTTGTGTTTTGGATAGCAATGTGGTACCGTGGTTTGGGGCCAAACAAACTGAGCTAGTGTCCCAGCTGTCTGTCAGTAGCCCCGTGCCTTTACAGAAATGGCACAAATGGCTTGACCTCTCTGCTCACCAGTGTTTTTAACTAAAGCTTTGATAATAATATTTTTGCTTTAGAATGTGCACTGAAGAAGAAATGATGATTTACCCAGAAAATAAGGCACCAAATTATAAATTGTGCTTATGCTTCCCTTTTGGGTAGTGTGGATCCCTTTAACAGTTCTTTGAATGTATACATATGGATAAGATTGATTATACAAGGAATATTTTCAGGATGGGAATAGTCTCTATATCTCTGGTAAAGTTTATATACTTTTGCAATATCTAAAATGTAATTAAAATTACTCTTTGTTCCTTAACAAATTAAAAGCCCTTGTACAATGAAATGGCACAAATGCTCATTTTACTTATGTTTCCCAGAAAACCTCAGCAATATCTGTTTATGGCTCTGGGAATGTAGATGGATATCATTTTGTTATCATTCCACCAGCTGTGAACCTAGAGAATTTTGCCATGTTTAATGGGGCTTATCTTAATAAAAATTTAAGGAAATAATTTTGCCATCATTTGTACATCCTATTATCATCTACTCAAAATTTGGCACTAGAATAATGTTTTATTTTTATTCATCTGCTTTTGGAAGAAATACAAACTTTACAACAGGTTTTCTAGTAAAATGGTGATTGGTTATTTTTTTTAGCAGATTGTCTACATTTTTTTACCTACTGATCAGGGTAGCCTGTTACTACCTATAAAATACTACATGATGAAAATACTTTGCTTAATAAGTATAAATTTCCTTTTTGTAGGTTATTTTTCTTACATAATAAAAGAAATAAGTTGGTTCAAACAACTAGAAGTCCAGAGATGGAGCAGTCTTCAGGGTTGATGTAATTCAGAAATTTTAGCTCTATTTTTCTGTGATTCCCTTATCTCTGCTCTCATCTGGTTGGTATTGGCTACATTCTCAGGTTAATATTGAAATGGTTACAGTAGTTCTGTAGTAGTTAGGTCTAGTCAAGGTAATGTTCAGAGAGAAAGTGGTATGACTAGTTTTTGGGTTGTTTTGTTTATTTTTTGGTTTATTTTTAAAACTTTTTCTAACATTTATTCATTTTTGAGAGACAGAGCATGAGTGGGGGAGGGGCAAAGAGAGAGGGAGACACAGAATCCAAAGCAGGCTCCAAGCTGTCAGCACAGAGCCTGATGCCAGGCTGGAACTCACTGACTATGAGATCATGACCTGAGCTGAGCTGAAGTGGAATGCTTAACTAACTGAGCCACCCAAACTCCCCATTTTCCATTTGTTTTAAAAGAGATCCAAGGTAACAAAGCCTTCTCATGAACTGAGTTAAAGGTAGCAAGCATGTGTTGGTAAATGAAATCTTTTATAAATGCAGAACTTTGTCATTTATTATTGCCTCTACATAGAGGGAAACTATGATCCATTTTTATATACTACTTAATATATTTTAAGGAAAAGAATTTCTTCCTCATAC
>NW_027528681.1:29352-30557 GCF_008692635.1 Crocuta crocuta
AAACACTATCGATACCTTTTGAGACTTCATTTTCCTCATCTGCTTTTCTGACAATGTGTAAGTATTCTTATAGTAAATTATAATATTCCAAAAGAAAACATGATTGCGTATATGTGATGCTGGGCAAGTGATTAAAAATGGGAAGAAAACAATAGAAATTATATGTCTGGTGCCATCTAAACAGACATTTATATATTTGTTTTCTTGGTGGTGAGATNATCATGACCCAAGCGAAAGTCGGACGCTTAACCGACTAAGCCACCCAGGCGCCCCTCCTTTTGCAGTGTTTCATAACTTCCCTCCATTTATCTAGGCAGCATTCTTTTGTGTAGACCAAAGAGTCAGATACACATGTTAGAATCTTCGTGGTGCCACTTACCACCAGTCTGACATAGAATAAATTACTTATACTTTATGGGCCTCAGTTTGCTCACCTATAAAATGGACATAATAATTCTTAGCTCATAGCTTTATTAGCATTCACTAAATATTACTTTCCTTTATCTTTCACATATTTCTTTAGCCTTTCTACTTTTTCCCAACTAAGCCTTAAAACTGATACAGGTAAGTAAAGTAATATCTCCCAGTGACATAAGTAATTAAGAATGTATATTACCAGCCTTTCAAGGTATCTTTAACCATTCTCATTTCCATTTCTGTTTGACTTCTCNTTCTCAATTTCTTTTCATTTGCCTTATATATTTGAAAAATATACTCTTCTTACTGTTTGCTATTTGACTGGTACAAAATATATTTCCCTATAAATTTATATTTCCAAGCTCTTTTCAATACAATTTGATTTTTTTAAATCTACTCCNTAGCTTTTTTTTTCTTTCTTTTTTTTTTTTTTACAGTGGAGATAAAAATTTCTTCTGATAAACCATACTAAATATCTAAATATTCTCATCCAGGTTTCATAGATGAGAGTAATGAAGACAGACAAATAACCAATAGATTGGACTTCTGCTATAGAACACGTCCGTTTCTTTAGAACGAATTCAACAGAAAATATATGAAACTAATTTTCAGTGGATAATGAAAGTTGTGAGATGACTAAAATTATAAATGTCAAGGTAACATTGATGTTAAGGAATGCACTCTTTTAGTGACTAGAAGTGACAGATTACAGAACATTTCAGGAGTGCTATAAAGAGGCTTCACTGGGAGAGGGGGCAAGATGGCGGAGAAGTAAGGAGCTCCGTACT
>NW_027528682.1:0-209 GCF_008692635.1 Crocuta crocuta
TGGCATCACTCATCATCAGGGAAACACAAATCAAAACCACATTGAAATACCACCTCACGCAGGTCAGAGTGGCTAAAATAAACAAATCAGGAGATTCTAGATGCTGGTGAGGATGTGGAGAAATGGGCACCCTCCTACACTGTTGGTGGGAACGTAAACTGGTGCAGCCCCTCTGGAAAACAGTGTGGAGGTTCCTCAAAAAATTATCA
>NW_027528683.1:0-177 GCF_008692635.1 Crocuta crocuta
TGTCCTTATATTTTGCCAGTTTCACTGTGCTATGTCATGCAGAAGGTCGATTCAAGTTACTTCTGAGGGGAGTTCTCTGTGCCTCTTTGATTTCAATGTCTGTTTCCTTCCCCAGATTGGGGAAGTTCTCTGCTATAATTTGTTCCAGGACTCCTTCATAACTTTTCCCTCTCTCTT
>NW_027528683.1:274-568 GCF_008692635.1 Crocuta crocuta
CTCTTTTTCTCAGCTTCATCTTTTTCTATAATTGTGTCTTCTAATTCACCTATTCTCCTCCCTACCTCTTCAGTCTGTGCATTGGATGCCTCTATTTTATTATGAACTTCATTTATAGCATTTTTTAATTCATCATAACTATTTTTAAGCTCCATAGTCTTTGTAGCAATAGTTTCTCTGATGTCTTTCATCAGAGCGAAGCGAAGCTGGACTTTCAAGCCCAGTGAATAATTTTATGAGTATTGGTCCAAATTCTTGTTTAGTTATGTTGCTTATATCTGTTTTGAGCAGTTC
>NW_027528684.1:0-259 GCF_008692635.1 Crocuta crocuta
GCTGGATCTCTGTCTGCTTGGGAATCAGAGTGATGCTGGCTTCATAAGATGAGTGTGGGAGTTTTCCTTCGCTTTCTATTTTTTGTAATAGCTTGAGAAGAATTGGGATTAGTTCTGTTTTAAACGTCTGGCAGAATTCCCCGGGGAAGCCATCAAGTCCTGGACTCTTGTTTGTTGGGAGATTTTGATCACTGATTCGATTTCCTCACAAGTTATATGTCTGTTCAGATTTCCTATCTCTTCCCGTGTGAATTTTGGT
>NW_027528684.1:296-502 GCF_008692635.1 Crocuta crocuta
GAATTTGTCCATTTCTTCTAAGTTGTCCAATTTGTTGGCATATAATTTTTCATAGTAGTCCCTGATAATTGCCTGTATTTCTGAGGGGTTGGTTGTAATAATTCCATTTTCATTCATGATTTTCTCTATTTGGGTGTGCTCTCTTTTATTTTTAGAAGCCAGGCTAGAGGTTTGTCAATTTTGTTTCTTTTTTCAAAAAACCAACT
>NW_027528685.1:0-235 GCF_008692635.1 Crocuta crocuta
ATGGCCCCCTGAAATCTACCTCTTATTACCACACCCTTGTGCAGTGTCACCTTCACAGAATAGGGTTGACCTGTGCTGTGAAAATGACGGTGTGTGACCCCCAGAGTGGCTTCAGCCTTGCCCTCACTATCTCACAAGGTCTCAGGTCACCTCTGCAAGGGAGCAAGGTGTGTATTTTCCCCTCCTGCCCAACCGCCAGCTGCTGGCAGCCAGCATCCCCATTTTGAAGGGGAGG
>NW_027528685.1:562-774 GCF_008692635.1 Crocuta crocuta
CTTCCTTGGGAACAATAGCTGGGCAGGTGAGGGTGTCACTCACCAGGACGGTTGACAAACAACCCAGAACAGCAGAGCAGTCTCCACATCTGGGGTAAGGGCAAGGCCAATCAGAAGCCAAGCAGCACGTGAGGGTAAACTTATCCAAAATTTAGTAACTTTGTTTTTGATTCCAAGACTCTATCTGGCCCAGGTCTGGCCCCAGTCCTATT
>NW_027528686.1:0-925 GCF_008692635.1 Crocuta crocuta
AAAAGCATTTGACAAAATACAGCATCACTTCTTAATAAAGACCCTAGGGAAAGGGGGGATAGAAGGAACTTAGTTAAACATCATAAAAACCATCTACGAGAAGCCCTCAGCTAACATCATCCTCAACAGGGAAAAACTGAGAGCTTTCCCCCTGAGATCAGGAACATGACAGGGATGTCCACTGTCACCACTGTGGTTTAACATAGTGCTGGAAGTCCTAGCATCAGCCATCAGACAACAAAAGGAAATCAAAGGCATCAGAATTGGCAAAGAAGNATCAGAATTGGCAAAGAAGAAGTCAACCTTTCACTTTTCGCAGATGACACGATAATCTACATAGAAAACCCGACAGACTCCACCAGAAGCCCACTAGAACTGATCCAAGAATTCAGCAAAGTTGCAGCGTACAAAATCAACGTATAGAAATCGGTTGCATTTTTTACACCAACAACGAAGCAACAGAAAGAGAAATCAAGAAACTGATTCCCATTCACAATTGCACAAAAAACCATAAAGTACCTAGGAATAAACCTAACCAAGGATACAAGAGATCTGTATGATGAAAACTATAGAAAACTTATGAAGGAAATTGAAGAAGACANGGAAAAGCATTCCATGCTCATGGATTGGAAGAATAAATATAGTTAAAATGTCATTACTACCCAAAGCAATCTACACATTCAATGCAATTCCCATCAAAATCGCACCAGCATACTTCTCAAAACTAGAACAAACTATCCTAAAATTTGTATGAAACCACAAAAGACCCTGAAGAGCCAAAGTAATACTGAAGACTAAAACCAAAGTGGGAGGTATCACCATCCCAGACTTTAGCCTCTACTAAAAAGCTGTCATCATCAAGACAGTATGGTATTGGCACAAAAACAGACACATAGACCAATGGAACAGAATTGAGAACTCAGAA
>NW_027528686.1:1100-1924 GCF_008692635.1 Crocuta crocuta
GGGGTGCTGGCCCTTAGCAGCGAGATGGGGCCTCTCTGCAGGCTCAGAGAGTTCAGGGGGAATCTTAGATTCAAGATTTGGGAGGAACGTCAATCCAGATGTGCCTTTCCTGTGTATTGGGATCCAATTCTTTCCAACCGGGTCCCTGACCTTAGCATGGCAGATCTTTCTGGATTGAGAGTTTAACCCCTAATGAAGTTCTGCTACACTTAGGGTTAAGTCTTTGGCTTCCTGAGGTCTTAATCCAAGAGGTGAGAGGCTCTTAATATCTCTGCAAGAAGACCCTCCACTGTTCACGTTCAGCTTTTCTCTACCTTTTCCCAAAGCACCACTGTCCCTGTTTGGTAAGTGTCTCCTCCGTGGTTATAAGTGCCAGATGTATCACCCCAGAGGGAGCCCTCTCCCTCCCACCCCCCACCCCCGACGCCAGTTCACCACCGGCAGAATTTTCACAAGTGATGCTCCCTGCACCAAAATCTATCTGTGTTCCCTCCACTACCATGACTGGGGGCCGTGTGGCCAACCGGATGGTAAATGATCCAGTGCCAAATTCCAACCCAGTGTGGATGTTTTGGGACCACTTCTGGCACCCACTGTCACAGATTGGGTTCTCCAAAGAAGCAGACTCTTGAGTCTGATTAGCATCACATGAGTAATCTCAGGTGCTCCTGGGATCTCGTGTGATGTTATTTGGAGGCCTTTGGGAAGTAATTAGGTCATGCTCTCATGCATGGGATTAGTGCCCGTAGAAGAAGACAAAGAGCTCACTGCGGGGTGGCGGCGCCCGGGTGGCTTAGTCGGTTGAGCGTCCGACTTTCACTTAG
>NW_027528687.1:0-8480 GCF_008692635.1 Crocuta crocuta
GAGAAGAGACGAAAGAAATGACGATGATGCTCTCCAGAGAAACTCATTAGTCTGTGTATTCCAGAAAGAGATGAAAAGGTAGCAGTGGAAGTGTAGAATTTACACGTAGAGAATGGATTAAATGTGACTGTTTAAGCAAGTCAGTGACCATAATTAATCAGGGCAGTGGGTCCATGTTGGTCTTGCCCAGGGACCAGTAAAAAAGAAGAAGAAGAAGGCAGGTCTCTAGCAGAGATGGGCGTGGTTAGGCCCAGTGTGTCCCTCCGGAGTCCTGCCTTGGTGGTTTTGGGGAGAAAAGTGGCGCCGCCCCAGTCCCTTCTTGAACCAAGCATTGCCACTCAGTCTTCTGTGTGTGATCTCCCTGTGCTGGGGGTGTAGCCAAGTGAGCCGTGCTCTACATCCCAAGCCAGGCCTCGTTTCCAGATCTCAGTCTGCGCCCCCCATGGAAATTGCCCAAAATATAAACTCGCAGGCGAGCCCCCTCAGAGGACTTTCAAGCCTTCACCTTCCTCCTGGGGATTGAGCCAGAAGCCACTGTTCCTGTCTCCGCCAGGTCAGCTGGCGATGGAGGAGCAGTTTCACCCGGGGTCTCCTGGGACCCGTGCGTCCTCCTACGGTCAGCTGGACAGGAGGAAACTGGGTCCCTCAGTGTCCTGAGTGGAGGCATTTCTCTTCTCCAGTGACAGGGACAGTGTTCTGAGCAGTTTTGGCCCCTCTTTTTTCCCCTAGACTCACTGTGGCCCCCGCAGAGGGGGATCCCCCTTCCCTCTGTGTCTCTGGTTCGGGTCCAGTTTTATCTTCCCCAGTTCTCTCTCACCCTATAAAGTTTTCTTAGAGGACTGTGTCTCCTTTTCCTCCCAAACTCCTGGATTCTGTAAGGGTTCCTATGGTCTCAGGCCTTTGCCATGTGAGAGATGGGGGCAGGTGAAATGTACAGAGCTCCCTACTTCTCTGCCATTTTGCCTCCCTAAGAGTTGATAAGGTAAAATCCGAAGGTGCTGCTTATTATTTCTGTCAACGAGATGATCCTGCACCTCTCACGGTGATATACTCTGTTACAAGATCCTCCAAAGCCATCAGTGGGAATGTTCAGTATGTGGAACTCCTTGATCCATGGGTACCTATAGAGTTTTGGTATGCAAACGCACACTGGCCTCCTTTCTCTGATTGCCAGGCTGTACCAGACCCACCTGATGAGGGAGAGACTGTAAGAGCTTTCCATGACATTATGCAGCTGAGCAGATGACCTCATTTTGAAGCAGAGTTAAGCTCACATGGGCATGTCACCGTCTTCTGCCACACCTATCATTTCCACCCTGCAAAAGTCAAAAGCACAAATGGATCTAGCATAGGTTCTAAACTACAGCAGCAAATGCAATATTCCCTCTCTCTCTCTAAGCACACTCAAACATACCCACACATTCATTTAAACTCTTCCCTAAAACTGGGGCAGCTGGGTTGCTCATTCTGTTGATCATCAACTTCTGCACAGGTCATGATCTCCCGAGTTGGAGCCCCACATCCTTCTTGAGCTTTCTACATCAAGGGCTTACTGCCACCATATTACTGAAACTGCTCAAACTCACCAGTGACCTTCACATTGCCAAGTTCAATGGCCACATGCCATTCCTCCTCTCACTAGACGTATCATGAGCACTTAACACATTGACCACACCTTCCTCCTTGATCTACCTTTCCTTCTGGACTCCAGGGAAAAACACCATCTTGCTAGTCTTCCATTCAACTGCTCCTTCACAGACTCCCTTGGTGGTACCTCCTCATCTCTCTTGCCTCAGAGTTCAGCCCCTGGGCCTCTGATGTAGGCAACGCATGTGCCACTGCTTATCATATTCCAAGCTCCAATGCAATTCTCTCCCTGAACCCTAGACTCGTATATCCAATGGCTACTTACAGCTGCATGTGGAGATCTAACACACATCTCAAACTTAAAATGTCCAACGGGAAATTCCTCATCTTCTTCCCCAAATCCTCTCTTCCACAGTCTTCCCTATTGGAACAAATGGCAACTCCACCCTTCTAGAACTCAGAGAAAAACTCTGGAGTCACCCTGAGACCTCTCTTTCTCTCACACTCTTTCTCAAAACCATAGGCATATTGTTATCTCTGTCATCAAAATTCCCATGCTCCTCTCTCCTTTACTACCACTGCCACAGACCCCAGCTGTCATTCTCTCTAGCCTGGGGGATATCAGTGGTCACCCAACAGTTATCTTTCCAGTCTGGCCTCCCAAAAAGATCCTGTTAAACTGTGAACCAAAGTATGCCCTGCTCTATTCAAAACTCTCCCACTTACCACTTCACTCAAAGTAAAAGCCAAATCCTTAGAGAAGCCTACAGAGTCCTATACATGGTGGCCTCCCCGTGATTTCTTTGATCTCATTTCCACTACTCTCCCCTTTGTACACTCCACTTTGGCAACATTGGCTTCCTTCTACTTTGCAACGTTCTGATCACATTCCCACTCAGAAATGTGCTGTTTACTCTACTTAGATCCGACTACAACTCTACTGCCTAAAAGTACTTCTATGGTTCCTTTCTTCACCACATTGAAACATTGATTAAGTCCCACCTTCTCAGTGCAGCCCTCTATGACCCTCTAGTGTAGACTGATTGAAATTCAGATTCCCCCATTCTTTATCCCTTCCTCTACCCATGCCTTTTGAAATACAACCTTGCAGCTCCTTCCATGAAGAGCTGGGGTCGATTTACCCTCTTCTTCAACAGGATCAACTGCATCAATCATTAGAATGCATCAGATGGAGAATTGTGTTGATACGAAGGTTAGGCTTCAAGATGCCTCGTGTGCTTTTACTTTCTTACTTGAGGCCCTGCCACGTGTCACAGAAGCTTAGGATTAGTCTATCACACCATGAGGGACATGAGGCCCAGTCACCCAGACTGCCCCAGTGGATAGTCATCCAACCAAAGCAATGTAAAAGAGAGGAAAGAAATGTGAGCCTTTCTGTAACAAAAGCACCTAGTTGACCTGTCAGCTAACTTTAAACACAGGAGCAAACCAGCCAAGGCCAATGAAGGTCAATCAGGCCAGGGCCATATTAATAGAACAGCTCAGCCAACTAATAAACATGACAGCAATAAAAATGCTACCATTCTAAGCCAGTACTTTTTGCGGGTAATTTATTACATGGCAATCCCTAACCAATACATCAAACGATTTTCGTTTCTACTCACTCTTACCCCAGCAGATGCATCCCTTCAGTTTTCTTCATAGCATTTCCAGAACAACATAGTAAGTATTCACTGATACACGTATATATTGTCAGTCATTCACAGCTGGGTGAAAGCAGATAAATTTGTTCCTGACACAGAGTAAGCACGGTGAAATCATACCTGGAATGAATGATAAGGATTCCTTAATATGGATACTTTAACTATATTTCTAATCATTATGAGAAGCTGTTTTGTAGGTAAGAATGTTCAGATCACCCTGACGAGGTTTCCTATGGTCTTTCTTGAAGCTAAATGGCATTAACCCATGTTTCTCAGAAGGAGGTGAAGAAATTATATTAAAATTCATGGGATTTTTCCTGTTTTTATACTGAAATGGGCATGTTGACTACATGTTTTCCAAGGTACAAATTATAATACACTTAGAGCCATGAGTCCCTTCAGTCATAAGATTAGACCTGAATGCCCAAGGGATGACTTTAAAGAAAGAGGAGACAAATGGTAGAACACGTGCTGAGCAACACTAGCCCATATTTCTAGACTAATGAGATGAAAGAATTAGAGAGTTGCCTTTGTGAGAAGGTACACCTGGAAAAAAAAGAGAGAGAGAAAGGAGGCATGAAAGGAGATAGAGCAGAAATGAACGTCACGTACATTGGCCAGAAAAGCTGGAAAATAGGGTCCACAAAGAATAAAGAGGGAAAGAAATGCTACTTTCCACATAGGAGGTTCTGAATCTAAGAGGTCAAGGTGTAATAATGGGAAGGTCCAGAGATGGAAGGTGACCGTGGGCAAAGAAAGGAGATCAAGAGAATAAGGAAATACAAGAGAAATGTTCCAGAGGCAAGGAGGCAAAGGGAAGAGAGAATTCATCCATCAGGGTGTGAAATTCACCGGACCCTTCACCAAAGGGAAGAGGTGAACCTTACTGGCTCAACTATGCCATCTGTCTGTGCGAAACACACCAGGTCCTGTGACACAAAATCTCCTGACAGCCTCTCTAAGACATCTTTACAGGATTTGTGTTCACTAATCTGCCACTAAAAGAGATCCAGGAAAAACCATTCCCCTTAATTTTCCCCTAGGCCTTGAACAGCCCTGAAAGGAATAAGGCGGGAGAGGTGGCTTCTGAGGCAGACCCAGGAACGTGCGCATTCAAGGCTTAGCAGGGAGGCAGCAGCAGGTGCAGCGAAGCTTCCCTGACCTAGGGCCCTGGGGAGGAGGTTTGTGTACGAGGCTGAAGCACTGTGGGAGGAGTGCTATAACTGTGCTGACAGTAATAAGTCGCCACGTCTTCAGCCTGGAGGTTGCTGATGGTGNCGGGGCCCAAAAAAAAAAGGAGCCCATATTGAAGAAAATACTACTACTGCCGCTGCTACTACTGCTAATAATAATAAACAACAAAAACGACACAGTCTACGGCCATGTGCTAAACGCATGAAGACCTGCTGTGTGTTCAGTGGTGCACTGAGGACTTACTCGTCTACAGTAATGAGTCGCACAATAATCCTCTAGAGATGAGAAGTTCTCAGAGTTCAGGTTGTTCAAGGTACCAATGCTTGTAGGGAAGAAGATGAGAAAAACAACTGATCCTGAGCCCATAATGCCTACTCATTGTTGAACCCACTCATTTAAAAAATAAAGTGCCTTAACTGTTATAATGTGAATTTAAAGTGTACACCTGGGTAAACATGAGCGGATACATTCCCCCTCTCACCACCACTGAGATCCAGACAGACACACCCTCTCCAGCATCACACTTTTCCCTCATGCTCCTTCCAATAAATGCTATGCTCCATCCTTACCACCAGAGGGCGGCACTACCTTTCTAATTTCCTCACCAGGTAGCACAGACTTTCTCAGTCCTTGTACTTCATGTAAATGGAGCCATAAAGTATGTACTTTTTGGTGTCTTACCTTGTTGACTCAACATGTTCCTTGAACTTCCTATACATTGTTAGTGTGTCAGTAACTTGTTCCTTTTCACTGCAGAATAGTTTGTTGTTACAAGAAATGTCACAATATCTTCATTTTTCAATTAATGAATGGGTTCATACTTGAATATGTTATCAATACAGTTTTTAAGAACATGCTTTCAATGTCTTTGGTAGAGTTATGCACTCACTTCCCATGGGTGTGTCAAGGCATGAAAGCGCTGAGTCACAGAGCTCGCCTCAGCTTGGCTTGGGTAGATACTATGGAACGGTTTTCTGAAATGGGGAACATCTTTACCCTCCATCTACCATGTGTAACATTTCCACTTGCTGTAAATCCTTTCCCCATACTTGCTATTTTCAGACTGTTTATTATATCCTTATTGAGGGATCCAGAAGTAGTAGTGTTAAAATTTACATTTCTGTGATGACTAATGATATTAAGTAATATATCATAGGTCTACTATTGAGTTGCTATTTAGATAGTTTGTTTATTGGGCGGTGCTTCATCTAGTCAGATAGACACACATCTTTGGCCTTTTCTTTTTTGAGAGTTCTTTATATTCTGAAAATGAATCTTCTGGCAGAATGTACATGAGAAGAGCTTCTCCCATTTTTGGTTTATAAATTTACTTCCTTAATGATACATTTGAAAAGGAATTATTAATTCTAATGAGGAGTAACTTTTCCTTTTCTTTCTCCTTTCATTTTGTGGGGGTGGGGGTGGGTCTGTGCAAAAGATCTGAGGTCTATTTTGTTCCCTCTTGTTAGAAAATGACTGTATGCATGGCTCAGTATGTTTGAAACTTGCTTCCGCTGTATTCTGGTACTCAGATCGAGGGGAGGTAGCTTTTTCCCACCAACATATAACTCTCAGTGTCTATGGATATAACCATAAATAACAATAACCTATTAGTTGTGCTTGCCTGAACTGGCATTGCTCCATTTTCCCTGGGGATCCTGACATGAGAGCCTCCATTGGCTTGAGTTCACTGATTTAATGGGAATGATGGACAGGAGGGACCGCAGTGTGCTGCTTAGTTTCTGCTTCGCAAATATGCGCTATACTGCTACAGGTGCTGTGAGGGCTGCGTGCAGGCCACCCTCTGCTGGTCACCCACTGAGGACATTTCCTTGCTGAAGAACGACCTGGCCCAAGGAGACACTTCTTTTCCAAGAAAGACAATAGTTACCTGATACAAGGGGACCAAGGCCGAGTCCCCTTGCTCCACTGCACATCAACTCTGTAGAGCGACAGCAGATCTAGACCTCCCGGTGGGGTTGCCGGTGGCTTTTCTGACACCCATCACAGCTCTGTTTCTCTCTCTGTCCAATCCTGCATCCTGTCTCTCCTTTCCAGAAATGTGCATCTCAAGAACACTCAGTAATAAAAAAAACAAAAAACAAAAAACAAAAAAACACTGAACTCTCTCTCTCAAATTTGGTTTCCCAGGACATCTTGGATTCCTATGGGGAATGGGTTTCCCACTGTCACCCATGACAAATGGATCAGGGAGTAGCACAGGCAAGAAAGTAGTGATAACCTTCACAAGTAAAGTGTGTGCAGTTTCCATAGGGACAGCAGGTGCAGAGTGACATCAGAAATAGGGATCTGTGGCAGTGACTAATCGATCATGGCTTAGTAGAGATTGAAATGAAGTGTAGACCCTTGGAGAATTTCATCCAAATGACTGGAAAACTCTAGGTTGGATGAGCTGAAGCCTACAATCACAGCTTCTGACTCAGTGCCGAGACCTAAGCCAGTTCATTGCCAGAGAGCACTGCTTGAAAGTGAGGCCACGTCCTCTTGAGTAACTTAGCCACAGATGTTTGGAGAACATTTGCTTCAATATTTTCTGAGAGGAACTCAGGGAATTTTCCTCAAAAAACGTGTGAACAAGAGAGAGGAAAATATCCACCTTTTCCCAGCCATGTAAGCTCTCCAAGTTTGTCTAATATCGAAGTGTGAATATGAATTTGGATAAAAGCTGGTGATCAGAGGGACACCTGGGTGGCTCATTGGTTGAGCATCTGACTTTGGTTCAGGTCATGATTTCAACCTGTGGATTTGCCCCACATCAGGATCTGTGTTGACGGTACAGACCCTGGAGCCTGATTCCGATTTTGTTTCCCTCACTCTCTGCCCCTACTCTGCTCAGGCTCTGTCTCTATCTCTCTCGATAATATATAAATACTTTTTAAAAATATAAAAAATATGACATCTTCATAAGAAACTGATTTTCTGTGGTGCCTAGGTTGTCCGTCGGTGAGTGTCTGAATCTTGATTTCAGGTCAGGTCATGATTCCAAGTTGAGGAATGAGCCCTGTGTTTGATTCCACGCTGATAGTGAAGCCTGCTTAGGATTCTCTTCCCTTCCTCCCCATTTCCCCACCCTTTCCACTACTCATGAACTCTCTCACTCCAAAAAAAATAATAATCAAACAAAGAAAGAAACTGATTTTTATCTTTCTATTCAAACATGGAGCTTTCAATGTATCTTTCTTATTATCTTNTTCATGTAAATGGAGCCATAAAGTATGTACTTTTTGGTGTCTTACCTTGTTGACTCAACATGTTCCTTGAACTTCCTATACATTGTTAGTGTGTCAGTAACTTGTTCCTTTTCACTGCAGAATAGTTTGTTGTTACAAGAAATGTCACAATATCTTCATTTTTCAATTAATGAATGGGTTCATACTTGAATATGTTATCAATACAGTTTTTAAGAACATGCTTTCAATGTCTTTGGTAGAGTTATGCACTCACTTCCCATGGGTGTGTCAAGGCATGAAAGCGCTGAGTCACAGAGCTCGCCTCAGCTTGNTGAAAGCGCTGAGTCACAGAGCTCGCCTCAGCTTGGCTTGGGTAGATACTATGGAACGGTTTTCTGAAATGGGGAACATCTTTACCCTCCATCTACCATGTGTAACATTTCCACTTGCTGTAAATCCTTTCCCCATACTTGCTATTTTCAGACTGTTTATTATATCCTTATTGAGGGATCCAGAAGTAGTAGTGTTAAAATTTACATTTCTGTGATGACTAATGATATTAAGTAATATATCATAGGTCTACTATTGAGTTGCTATTTAGATAGTTTGTTTATTGGGCGGTGCTTCATCTAGTCAGATAGACACACATCTTTGGCCTTTTCTTTTTTGAGAGTTCTTTATATTCTGAAAATGAATCTTCTGGCAGAATGTACATGAGAAGAGCTTCTCCCATTTTTGGTTTATAAATTTACTTCCTTAATGATACATTTGAAAAGGAATTATTAATTCTAATGAGGAGTAACTTTTCCTTTTCTTTCTCCTTTCATTTTGTGGGGGTGGGGGT
>NW_027528688.1:0-577 GCF_008692635.1 Crocuta crocuta
GCATTCTTGTTGCTCTGCCTCTAGGTCCTTTAGGTGAGCTGTTAGTATTTGCACTTGTGCCTTCTCTAATTTCTTGAAATAGGCCTGGAGTACAATGTACTTTCCTCTTAGGACTGCCTTTGCCACATCCCATAGATTTTGGATTGTTGTATTTTCATTTTCATTTGTTTCCACATATTTTACAATTTCTTCTCTAATTGCCTGATTGGCCCATTAATTCTTTAGTAGGGTATTCTTTAACCTCCATGTTTTTGGAGGTTTTCCAAGCTTATTCCTGTGATTGATTTCGAGTTTCAAAGAATTATGNATGATCTGAAAGTGTGCATAGTATGATCTCAATTCTTTTATATTTATTGAGGGCTGCTTTATGTCCCAGTATGTGATCTATCTTGGAGAATGTGCCATGTGCACTTGAGAAGAAAGAGAATTTCATGGCTTCAAGATGTAGAGTTCTAAATATACCTGTCAGATCTATCTAGTCCAAAGTTTCATTCAAGTCCATTGTTTCTTTAGTGATTTTCTTCCTGGTTGACTATCCATTGCTGTAAGCGGAGTATTAAATCCCCTGCTATTAGCA
>NW_027528689.1:0-476 GCF_008692635.1 Crocuta crocuta
ATAATGAAGCAACAGAAAGAGAAGTCAAGAAATTGATCCCATTCAAAATTGCACAAAAAATCATAAAATACCTAGGAATAAACCTAACCGAAGATATAGGAGATCTGTATAATGAAAACTATAGAAAACTTATGAAGGAAATTGAAGAAGATACAAAGAAATGGAGAAACATTCTATGCTCATGGATTGGAAGAATAAATATAGGTAAAATGTACTACTACCCAAAGCAATGTACATATTCCATGCAATCCCAATCAAAATTGCACCAGCATTCTTCTCAAAACTAGAACAAACTATCCTAAAATTTGTATGGAACCACAAAAGTCCCTGAATATCCAAAGTAANAAGTAATATTGAAGAAGAAAACCAAAACGGGAGGCATCACCATCCCCAACTTTAGCCTCTACTTCAAAGCTGTCAATATCAAGACATCATGATCTCACAGTTCTTGGGTTCGAGCCCCGTGTTGGGCTCTG
>NW_027528690.1:0-486 GCF_008692635.1 Crocuta crocuta
GAATGACATTAATATGATTTTCATTTTTCTATTTTTTCCGATGTATGAAGAAGCCCATTTTTTCAATAAGGTGTTGTTGGGGCACCTGGATGGCTCAGTTGCCTAAGAATCTGACTCTTGATTTGGGCTCAGGTCATCATCTCACGGCTCATTGGTTTGAGCCCCACATTGGACTCTGCAGTGATGGCGTGGAGCCTGCTTGGGGTTCTCTCTCTTCCTCTCCCTCTGCCGCCCCCTGCTCATGTGGTCTCCTTCTCTCCCTTTCTCTTGCTCTCTCTCTCTTTCAGAAAGAAACTTTTAAAAAAAGAAAATAAGCTGTTCTTAACTCCAAATGTAGTANGTAGATTATGATCGTGTAAACTGTAAACATTTTTAGTGGGATTTGGCTCTCATTGAAGCTCCCTCTCAATTCAAAGAACATTACTATGGAGACTTCTGACCTTTCATGAAAATATAATAATTTACATAGGTTCAAAGAGCATCTGC
>NW_027528691.1:0-1561 GCF_008692635.1 Crocuta crocuta
AAGTTCACTTATTAGTTCTAACAACTTAGAATCCATAGACTTTTCAACATAGAAAATCAAGTTACAGGGAAATAAAGGCAATTATTTTCTTCCTTTCAAACCTAGATTTTTTTTTTTTCATTTTTGGAACTACTGCACTGATTATAACCTTCTGTATAATGTTGAGTAGAAACAGTAACGGTGGGCATTCTTGTCTTGATCTTAGGAGGGAAGCATTCAGTACTTCACTATTAAATGTGATGATGTAGAGTTTGTAGATGTCTTTAATCAAGTTGATGAACTTTCTTTTCTAGTTTGCTAAGAATTTTTAAAATTAGGAATGGATATTGAAGCTTTTCAAATGTTTTTACATTGAGATGATCATACATATATGTATGCATTTTATTTTTTTGTCTCATTATATGGTTCGTTATATTGATTGATTTTTCAAAGGTTAAGTCAATCTTACATCCCTAGAATAAAATCCTTTGGGGTTTATGTAAATCTGTATATCTTATCTATATATCTATAGATGGATTCTAATTGCAAACGTTTTAGTTTTCCATCTATGTGTAAGAAAAATATTGATTTGTCATTTTCTTTACTTGTGATATATTTGTCTGCTTTTGTTATCAGNAGGCTATTGCTGACTTCATAAAATAAGTTTGAAAATGTCCTCCCCTTGTTAATTTTCTGGAATAATTTGTGTAGAATTTTATTTATTTCTTCCTTAAATATTTGGTACAATTCACCAGTGAAGCCATTTGGTTTGGATTTTATTTGTGGGAATGTTTTAAACCACATTTTAAATTTCTAGAGTATATAGATGCCTCTTAATCTTGTTTTCTTTTTGGAGTGAGTTTTATTTTTATCTGTTGTTTGTAAGTTAATTATAGCAAGCCTGGAGTTAGAGCTATTTTTGCTAAATTTCCAGCATAGTACTGCCACCTGGTTAATGCACAAAATATGTCGATCAATAATGTTTCTTTCTGACTGTGGGTCTGAGGAGTTTCAGGACAGGTGTACCAACTTATTACCATTGTTTATTGGCCATAGTGACATTGATCATTGGCACTTGGTGTAGGTGAGACCACTACAGGGTTCTCATTTTGAACTATTTATTAGCAGGAATATTCCTACATAATCAGTAAAATATAAAAATTCCCAGCTCTGACTCTATTTGGGGTGTCTGCAATTGAGGTGTTTCTCTGCACACATCAGTGATTTCTGGCCTGAGAAAGTATGTGCAGCAACATTCTCTACAGAAGGAGAACAGTAAGAGGTGTGCCCTTTGCCTCTTCTGATCCCTTAATGTGAGGCAGCCTTTGTCACTGAGGCATATCCTTATTTTAATGCTCTTCATACAGTGTATTCTTTTCTTGGAATAAACTTTAGCTATAAATATTGTCACAGTACTTCCTGCAAATCATCTCTAATAATCAAACAGTAGTTCAGTGCCACCATTGTGCCCCAGTGCAACATGCTCTAAGGAATTTGTCCATTTCATCTGAGTTATCACCTTATGGTTATGCACTTCTAATAATATTCCTTTGTTGTCCTTTTAATGTCTGTAAAATCTGTA
>NW_027528692.1:0-234 GCF_008692635.1 Crocuta crocuta
TCAATGTGATCCATCACATCAATAAAAGAACAGATAAAAACCGTATGATCCGGTCAAGAGATACAGAAAAAGCATTTGACAAAATACAGCATCCCTTCTTAACAAAGACTCTCGAAAATGTCGGGGTAGAAGGAACCTACTTAAACATCATCAAAGCCATCTATGAGAAACCTTCAGCTAACATCATCCTCAACGGGGAAAAATTGAGAGCTTTCCCACTGAGATAAGGAACAC
>NW_027528692.1:564-920 GCF_008692635.1 Crocuta crocuta
AAACCATAAAATATCTAGGAATAAACCTAACCAAGGATACAAGAGATCTGTATGATGAAAACTATAGAAAACTTATGAAGGAAATTAAAGAAGACACAAAGAAATGGAAAAAGATGGCATTATCTTTAAGAATCCTTTCTGCCATTAGGAAGTACTAGCCTGTCAACAGTTACTCTAAATGTAAATGTATTGAACTCTCTAATCAAAAAGCACAAGTGGCTGAATGACTAAAAAACAAAACCTAAATATATGCTGCCTAGAAAAGACTAACTTCAGCTTTAAGGGCAAAGTCACAAAATAAAGGAGCAGAAAAAGATAATCCATGCAAATAGAAACCAAAAAAAAAAAAAAAAAAA
>NW_027528693.1:0-626 GCF_008692635.1 Crocuta crocuta
AGCGACGTGGGGGAGTACCGGCCGGTGACGGAGCTGGGGCGGCCCTCAGCCGAGTACTGGAACGGGCAGAAGGACGTCCTGGAGGACGCGCGGGCCGCAGTGGACACTTACTGCAGACACAACTACGGGGTTATTGAGAGCTTCACGGTGCAGCGGCGAGGTGAGCGGGGTAGGGGGCGGGCGGCCGGGGCTGCGCGTGTGTGGCTGTGAGAGGGACTCGGTCCAGCGAGCGTGCAGGGTCTGAGCAAGTGCAGGTACAGGATCCCTGCGAGGGTGTGACGTCAGGGAGTGTGGTGTGTCTGTGGGTGGGGACAGTGTGGTGTGTCCGTGTGTGACTGTGGGGAGTTTGTGGAGTGTCCTTGTGTGACTGTGCGGAGTGTGTGGAGTGTCNCTGTGGGGACAGTGTGGTTGTGTCCCTGTGTGACTTTGGGGAGTGTGTGGTGTTGCCTGTGTGACTGTGGGCACAGTGTGGGAGGGGTACCCTGTGAAGTGAGGGGGACACAAAATGAGTGTGTGGGAAGGGGTGCAGTCGGCGTGGATGTGGGGAGAGTGGGTGTTGGGGGGGAAACAGGACAGGACAGCAGCATCCTGGGTGGCCCCTGAGGCAGAGGTGGGGAGGGGGGCTT
>NW_027528694.1:0-758 GCF_008692635.1 Crocuta crocuta
GTTTTGAGAAGTATGCTGGTGCCATTTTGATTGGGATTGCATTGATTGTGTAGATTACTTTGGATAGTAATGACATTTTAACTATATTTATTCTTCTAATCCATGAACATGGAACGTTTTTGCATTTCTTTGGTCTTCTTCAATTTCCTTCATAAGTTTTCTATAGTTTTCATCATACAGATCTCTTATATCTTTGGTTATGTTTATTCCTAGGTATTTTATGGTTTTATGTGAAACTGTGAGTGAGATCAGTTTCTTGATTTCTCTTTCTGTTGCTTCATTGTTGGTATATAAAAATGCAACCGATTTTTGTACATTGATTTTGTACCCTGCGACTTTACTGAGTTCATGGATCAGTTCTAATAGGCTTTTGGTGGAGTCTGTCGCGTTTTCTATGTAGAGTATCATGTCTGCGAAAAGTGAAAGTTTGATTTCTTCTTTGCCAATTCTGATGCCTTTTATTTCCTTTTGTTGTCTGATGGCTGATGCTAGGACTTCCAGTACTATATTAAACAATAGTGGTGAGAGTGGACATCCTTGTCGTGTTCCTGATCTCAGGCAGGAAGCTCTCAGTTTTTCCCCATTGAGGATGATGTTAGCCAAGGGCNCAAGGGCTTCTCATAAATGGCTTTTATGATGTTTAAGTAAGTTCCTTTTATCCTGACTTTCTCAAGGCTCTTTATTAAGAAGGGATGCTCTGGGCACCTGGGTAACTCAGTCGGTTAAGTGTCTGACTTCGGCTCAGGTCATGATATCAT
>NW_027528695.1:0-309 GCF_008692635.1 Crocuta crocuta
TTTACCCAAGGGATACAGGAGTGCTGGTGCATAGGAGCACATGTATCCCAATGTTCATAGCAGAACTCTCAACAATTGCCAAAACATGGAAAGAGCCTAATTGTCCATCAACAGTCGAATGGATCAACAAGTTGTGGTTTATCTTCACGATGGAATACTACATGGCAATGAGAAAGAATGAAATCTGACTATGTGTAGCAACATGGATGGACCTTGAGGCTGTTATGCTGAGCGACATAAGTCAGGCAGAGAAGGACAAATATCATATGTTTGCACGTATAGGAGGATCAGGAGGAACTTGACGGAGGA
>NW_027528695.1:361-3363 GCF_008692635.1 Crocuta crocuta
AGACTCTTGAATGGTGAGAACAAACTGAGGACTGATGGGTTTTGGGGGGGGGAGGCGGGAGATGGGCATGGAGGAGGGCACTTGTGGGGATGAGCACTGGGTGTTATATGGAAACCAACTTGACAATAAACTATTTGTAAAAAAAAAATATTACAATTTGGTACTACTACTTTTCTCATAATACAAATGAATTAAAATATAATTTTGAATAAGTATAAAAAAAAGTCCACATAGAATACTGCAAGAAACATTATCAGTGATGAGAGATCTTGAAGCAAGCTGAGGGCAAAATACAGATTGGATCTCCCCCCAACTCCCGCGCCCAGGTGGAATATTTGTGATATTTCTCTGACACTCCTGGCTATCCGGCAACAAAGGAAAGGGGTTTAAGTGCTTGACATGGTAATGTGGGAAACTAAGGCAAATGAAAAGTTAAATTCCCTTACTGCCTACATCCCATAGACAAGTCCTTGAAACTGGAAGAGTGACTGTCCTCTAGGAGCTCAGCTGCCGTGATAATGACACTTTACTAGGGCAAAAGAGAACCTTAGCTTAACATTATCCCAAGCTCAAAGATCCTATAAGTCTACTTCCCTTATCTCAACTGTACCAAGATATATGCTGGCAATCATGCTCCAAGCTTATGCCCCCCATATACCATATGAAGGGTTTCATGACTGAGGTTTTATTAAACAGTAATAAATGGCATTCCCCTAGCAACCACTAGCCGCTCAAGGTCATGGAAACCTTGCTTCCAAAATTCCTTAGAGACTTACTCTATCCCTGACGCCCTCCCAACCTGAGGGTATATAAGTTACCTGTCACGACCTCAGTGGTTTCTGTCCCCATGCTTTAATAAAATCAGCTTTTTGCACCAAAGACATCTTCATGAATTCTTTCCCGGCAATTGGCTCTGGACCCCATGAACTCCCCATCACCCCAAAACTTAATCAATCAGCATTTAATAAAAGTCAGGAGAAAATACTGACCAAACATTTTTCTAGCATTTTCCAGAATCAGTTACAAGGCACCCTGTTTTCTCTAGAGTTCTCTATGGCATATTTTTGGTAGACAAAACAATGGAATAATTCTGTTTGATTCTAGTGTATATAGCAAAATTTAGAATCCTAAAAAGGAAATTTAGAAATTGCATTCAAACCATTTTCTGTTATTTTTTTTCCCATTTTCTGAAACATGTATTACTCATCTCAAATTACTATTATACTATTTGGAAACTCCAGGAACACATAAATTATGTTTCTAAAGGAACTGAGTTCATTTTAAAGCATCACATTAAGTTTGAATCTCAGTAAACAAAGCCATGTCTTCATTATATGTTGATTTTAACATAGAGCACAGACTTGCATACATCAAATGATATGATAAAGTAATTTAAAGAAAAAGGTGTTCTTTTTTAAGTAATAAAGTAGTGTGGAACCAAGGTACAATATGTATATCTTCTCAGTAAGTAATTAAGCCATAATGTGTTTGTTTTCTTAGAAGTTTTCATAATTAACATTTTAAAAATTGACTCTTTGATACTTGCGCTATTCACTTTAATAAAAGCATAGAAAAGATTCTCTCTGCTTAGATTATCATATTCATACAATATGTGCCCAAGCTGAAACAGACATGTCAAATATCTGAGAGGTAGTGTCATTCATGACCACAAATGGTTTTAAAAGGGTGAACCACTAAGATTTTTTTAGCAAAGACCTAAGGAAAACCAGTCTTGGGCACAGTGTGCTAACCTATTTTATAATAGCTAATTAGAAGTCTAAGCTTTTTGCAGAAGAATGCCATTTAAACTTACATGCTATCCCACTTTCATAGCATATATATATATATATATTTCACTGAGGCAAGCAACTTAGAAACATAATTCCATCATAGCTGTGCAGTTAAGCAAAGAACTTGTAAATTGAATGTATCTGTGTGTTTTTTTTGGGGGGAAGTTATCTGTTCTGATCACTGAAATAAACAATAAAAGGTTACATTTAGAAGCCTCGAAAACATGTTTAGTACATTAAAGTTTCAATTACAAAATGATGTGAATATTACAATTACCATAAGAAATTACAATGTCTAACATTTAAAAATTACCTGCAACTGTTTTTTAATCACAATAATGTTATACAAAGGGTACATATTTTTGTTAACTAAAATTAGTGAGGCAATTTAGGAACAAGAGAAAGATTCTTTCACTCCTCTTTTTTTTTGTTGTTGTTGTTTTTAAATTTATTATTATTTTTTTATTTCTGAGAGAGACAGCAGAGCAGGGGAGGGTCAGAGAGAGAGGGAGACACAAATTCTGAAACAGGCTCCAGGCTCTAAGTTAGCTGTCAGCACAGAGCCCGATGCAGGCCTCGAACCCACGAACCGTGAGATCATGACCTGAGCTGAGGTTTGACACTTAACTGACTAAGCCACCGAGGTGCCCCTCACTCTCTATGTTTTAAAAGCTGCAATAAAAATACCAGAAAAGGGACAGGTCTTTGTTTTTTAAAATCACTGAAGTACATAAAATGCCTTAGCAGATAACAATACTATTCCATGACATCTAAAATTTTTATGTTCACTTCTCATTCTCCTCATCATAATATTCACATTTTAATTATATATTTATTTTGTTTGTTTGCATGTGAAAACACCAAATAATCTGTTATCTCAACATTAAGCTGATTTCTTTTGAAGATAATTTTGAGAGGAATAGAGATTCCTTTTTCAGGATGCTTAAGGCAGAATGCTTAAGGTTCATGCTTGCTGCTTTGCCTGAGCTTCTGCTTCCTGAAATGAAAAAACAAACAAAATGTTTATTTAAATATCACAAAGCAGACATCCATATACATTTTGGTTAGACTATATTAGCTCAAATTATTAAGAATATCCAAAAACAAAAACAAATGGCTCTCAGAGAAGACTGCTTGAAAATTCTTAATAGAAAAACTATAATATAGAAACTTCTGCTTAGAAGCAGATGTAATAGAAGACTGCCTAATCAT
>NW_027528695.1:3423-5957 GCF_008692635.1 Crocuta crocuta
GCCTAATCATTACTAATTGGGTGAAATAATTCCATAAAAGCAAGTGATTTCCAAGTACAGTTGAAACAAAAAAAAGGATGATTTCCTTTTTCTGTGATTTGTCACCAAAAATTGAGTGTTCAAAAACATTGTCACCTAAAGTTTACAAGTTAGTTTTTTTGTTTAAAGTTTAAATTACTTAGAAAATGTACTATTTATTAAAATGATGTTGCTTTAAATTTTACAAGAGTAGGCAGGAAAAGAGGTCAGGTTGTCTTTCTTCTCCTCTGGGCAATGAGTATTTCCAGCATAGGTATGCTCTGGAACCTACCATATTCCACTTCAAGGAAAGTTTATGGAACTAAAGATGGGTGGTAAGAGTGACTCTGGTGAAAGAAATTTCAGAGTTAAGTTGTAGAAATCATGCATACTTGACAATATCATTCTAAACACCTGCCATGAANNNGACACTGTAATTTGTTCTTTTAAATTTTTAAAAAATAATGTTTAGTTATTTTTGAGAGAGAGAGAGCACAGTAGGGAAAAGGCAGAGACAGACAGAGAGAAAGAATCCAAATCAGGCCCCATGCTGTCTGTGCAAAGCCTGATGCGAGGCTCAAACTCATGAACCATGAGGTCATGACCTGAGCTGAAGTCAGACGCTCAACTGACCGAGCTGAGCCACCTATGAGTCCCTGTAATTCATTCTTGATACGTATTCAACAAAAAAAGATGTAAAATACTACCTTCAGAAACTTAGGGGGAAAAAAAAACCCTAAGCTCTTTTAAAACATTAAACATCATGTTTGGTTTTAAAAATGACAATATCTTAGACCCTTATTATGCATTTTCTTTCATTTTATGGAACTTTTTGAGAATTTCCTCACAACATAATGAATTTTACACTAAGAACCCTCAAAGGCTTAGCACATGTATTTGGGGAAGTAGTTATATAAAATGTGAATATGGGGTGCTTGGGTCGCTCAGTCAGCTGAGCGTGCAACTCTTGATTTCAGCTCAGGTCATGATCCAGGGTCGTGGAATCGAGCCCTATATATGGCTTTGTACTAAGTGTGGAACCTGCTTAGGATTCCGTCTCTCTCTCTCTCCCTCTGCCCCTCTTTCTGACTTGTGTTCCCTCTCTAAAAAGTAAATAATAATAAAATGAAAACAAAAATGTTAATATGTCCTAATGCGACGTCTTTCTTTTTATGCACATCTAATGCCTCTGAGTAACTAGTATTTTGGAAACACCCTAATTCCCTTAAGTCACATCCTGTCACTCTTTGCTGTAATTAGTCATAAATCCTTTAGCTCTCAGTTATTCCTTTTAATGGAAGAAATTATTGGCACAGACATCCAAAACAAAAATGCTATCTATAAGAAACTTTTTGTAATATGTCTTTACAGTAATGCATTTTATTTAAAGTAAATTATTTAGTTTTTAATTATATTTTATCCATCAAATATATAAATTGTGCCAAAATATGTAAGTAGCCAATATGTATAGTTCAAGGATTATCTAATCAACCTGAGAGATTTGGAAATAGGCATATGAGGGTATCATCCCCTTTCATTCCTAATATAAATTTCATTCCATTAATGTACCGATTTTGCATTAGATAATCTTGGTTGAGTTCAAATTTCAGCTCTGTTACTCTATAATTATGTAACCTTGGACAAATTACTTGAACTATCTGAGCGTCAGTTTCCTTTTTTATAAAATGCTATTGAGCACACCTAGCTCATAAAGATGGTATAAGGATAAAATTAGTTGTATGTGAAGAGTCTAGCTCAGTGTTTGGCCATTGCAGGCATCCATCCTTCTTTCCCGCTTTTCTCTTCTCCGCTTTTTGTCTAGTAACTAGGACCAAAATCACAGCTAAGTGATATTAATATAAAATTCCTCTTGGAGATTTGGTAAAATAATAGGAATGCTTCAAATCTCACAGCAGAGGCAGATTCCACTGCCCCTCTCTGAAGCAGGATGGTTCAACCAAAGCTAGTGAGAACATTTCTCTAACCAGCATTCTCTACTCCCTCAACATACTACTAGTGACCATGGGTCAATGATTTTTTTAATGTTTTTATTTTATTTTTGAGAGAGAGAGAGAGATAGAGCACAAGTGGGAGAGGGGCAGAGAGAGGGAGACACAGAACCAAAGCAGGCTCCAGGTTCTGAGCTGTTAGCACAGAGCCCCACGTGGGGCTCAAACTCACAAACTGAGATCATGACCTGAGCTGAAGTAGGATGCTTAACTGACTGAGCCATCCATGTGCCCCAATGGGTCAGTGATTTTTTTCTCAACATGAACATCACCAGATTTTTATTTTTTAGTAAAAAAAGTTATTTTACTTCATATCTGAAAACCATCACCTCCTATAAAGAAATGCTAATCCTAAGAAATGCTAGTATTAAGAAAATAGAGTAAATATTAAATATACTCTGTTTTGACTGCATCCAGTATACAAAATAATATAAAAACTATCTTCCACAGGAGGATTCCTTGTTTTGTGGAAATATTTGTCACAAGATAATTTTAAATACAAAGTTC
>NW_027528695.1:6474-10014 GCF_008692635.1 Crocuta crocuta
TTTAATTGGTTTTGAATAATTTTTAAATGTAAAGAGAATGTGTGCTAATTATTTAGAAAGTAAATAAGGGAGAAAAATGTACATGTTTGTCTATGGTTCTGTTCAATCTCTTAACAGAGTATTAAGTAAAACAATTATGTACCTAATTATAATGTATCTTTAATGAAAGCACTACTTCTTTCAGTGAATAAACTATTTTTGTTGACCCTATTAGTAGACATTTAACTTGTTTTCAAAGTTTCAGGATTATATATAACACTTTGAAACACTTTTATCCATAAAGTTCATTATTTAATTTGGTTGACCCTACTTTTAGACATTTAACTTACTTCCAAAGTTTTAGGATTGTAGATAGCATTTTGATTTATGTTTTTATCCATAAAACTTTTTCCGTGTATAGAATTATTTCATTAGACTATAATACCCCATGTGAAATTACTGGGTGAAGGACTATAAACATTTTAGGGTCCTTGATATCTTTTTGTCATTATGGTTTTCAAAAGAATATCAATTCATACTACAACCAGCATTTCAATGCATCCTTCTTGGCACTGAGTATTATCCTTTGATATCTTTACTAATTTCACCGATCAAAATTGAATCTCATTTTATAACATGTCTTTATTGTCAAGCATTTTTCTAATGTGGGTTAATTAGGAGTATTTTGGGTTTTTTTAAATTTTTAAATGTTTATTTTTGAGAGAGAGAGAGAAACAGAGACAGGGAGACACAGAATTCGAAGCAGGCTCCAGGCTCTGAGCTGTTAACACAGAGCCCAGTACGGGGCTCGAACCCACAGACCGAGATCATGACCTGAGCTTGGACACTTAACCAACTGAGCCACCCAGGCACCCCCTAACTAGTTGTATTTCTTGATTTGTATACTCTCTTTTTCTGAGAGAGTGTGTATGAGCATGAGCAGGGGAGGGGCAGAGGGTGAGAAAGAGAGAGAATCTTACGCAGGCTCCATGATCAGCAAAGAGCCCAATGCGGGCTCTCACCACCATGATATCATGACCTGAGCTGAAATCAAGACCTGGATGTTTAACTGACTAAGCTACAGTCACCTCTTATTTTGTATACTTTCCATTTTCAGTTCTTTCTAGAAGGCTTATTATCCTGTTAAATTAAAGGGGGGAATACTCTGAAAGTTGACCTGAAGAATAGAAAAATCATCATTCTGATATCAAATTTTCACTTTTAGTCTTGGAGAAAAACCTATTAAATACTAACATTCAAATTTCTCCTATCACCAAATAAAAGACATAGCATACAGAACATAGGANATCTATCCACTCTCTCCTTGCAAACATGTACTGTTGTTTTACTTTATTCCTACTCCTAGGCTTAAATAAAGATGGAAAAAAAAACTATAAGCTGACAAGCTCCACTATGAACTCATCAACTCTAGATGGACCCTCTATTTTGCTCAGCCATACTTCCATTCACAATCTTAACTTACTCTTTAGCCTATTTTCAACAACCTGATTGTTTTCAATCCTCCTCAAAGTTCTAATACCTTTAATTTCCCATTACACCTAGCAGATGACCTTACATTAAAGATAAGACATTTTCTAATGTGAACTTCTCTAATCTCCTTGCAGTATAAAATTTCTATTTTTATCCTTCTCTCCTCATTCGCTCCAGTCTCAGAAAAAAACAGCATGTCCTCTCCTTTTCAAGACTAACTCCTCCCCTGGATCCTCACTTTTTTGTTTCCTACATGATGTTTGTTTTATTTCCTGATTGCTAGGATAGAAGCCCTGTATATAGCTTCACTTCTTCCTAGTTATTTACATACACAAGCATCTCATAAACTGCTACATCTTATGATACATGAGTTTTCTATATCTCCTAAATTAATCTTTTCTTTTCCATGGCTACAGTACCACCTTAGGCCCTCTTCATTAGTTTTCTGGACTTCTAAGTTACCCTCTAATGGGTATGCCTATCTCTAAAATCTCATTTCTCCAATGTTTTATAATCCACACAACTTTCAAGTTTATTCTCTTAAGACACAGATCAAATCACATCCTAAAATACAGATATAATCTTATCACTGTCTTCCCCCTTTTCCTACCATGGCTTTTAGATACCTAGAGGATAAAGCCAAAAGTACCTAACACTGCATTCATAATTTAGTCCAAACCTACTTGGATCTCACATCCTCTATTAAATATGCCTTATTATAGAGACATGCAGCACTACACTCTGCTCCCTGAACATACCATCATGTGAAGCTACATGCAGTGGTTCTTGTTCTGCCTCTGTGAAAGATGCCTTAGTGCCATTTCAGTATTTTTAAATCCCTAACAGCTCAAATGCCACTTCCTCTGTGAAACTTTCTCCAAATTCCTTAATAATATTTTATTATTATTTTCTCTGGGTGCTTATGGCACCTTTTTCATAGCATACAGAAATTACTATAATATGTGTTGGATTATAATTATTTGTAGTCATATTTGTTGTGTAATTATTTGTATACTTTTGTTCACTAGGTTAAAAACATCTTTAAGGCAGTGACTATGCTGTATTCGCCATATTTGTCTCACCATCAATGTCAAATTAGTGTTTGACACTAATAACTGGCCTAATGAATAAATGAATGAATGATTCCTACTTTTAACTAAGAAGGAGTAATCAGTCACAGAAGGCAGATTATCCTTCCTTTCATACTTCCTCTTACCTGAAATGAAATCAATGATATAACTTGGGTTTATTAGCTTGATTAAACAAAAATGTCTCCTCTAACATTTCTTTAAACTTAAATTATACAAAGCCTAAAATAAGACATTTTACTCATGAGAAAAGAAATATCAGCAAGGAAATAGAATTTCACAGTGAGTCAGACAACAATGTTAGAAAATTGTCTCTAGTTGAAAACAAGTAATAACAGATTCTCAAAATTGGAGAAGGAGCTGGAGTTCTCAGAAACCACTTACTATAAAATTAGTTGCTAAGAACAAAACAAAATTACAGAACAAGGGCCAGCCTGTGTAGAAAAGACTTATTGTAAAAAGCATGAGGTGCTTGGGTAGCTCAATCGATTGAGCAATTAACTTCAGCTCAGGTCATGATCTTGTGGTTCATGAGTTTGAACCCCACATCAGGCTTGCTGCTGTCAGTGCAGAACCTGCTTCTGATCCTCTGTCCCCCTTCTCTTTCTGCCTCTCCCTCTCATGCTCTGTCTCTCAAAAATAAAAATAAACATTTAAAAATATTAAAAAAAAGAAAAGACCTATGGTAAAAAGCAAAGGTATATTTAAAGCCCATAGCTTTGAGATATTTCATTAAATAGGCAATTTAATTTTTGATTCTTTTCTCAATTTGATCTCCCCTGGAAACACTACCATTTGAAAAATTACTTGTTTTTGGCAGGGAGAAACCCCCAAATTTAGCCAGCAATTTAGTGACCCATTTAGAAACTCAAATGCTCTTAGTTAATTTGAATGGACGACTCTAGCATTTACTCTCACACAATGACAACAGATGCTGCCAAGAAGATTACTATGAACTAAGATGTGCTCATTTTATGTAAAA
>NW_027528695.1:10029-10437 GCF_008692635.1 Crocuta crocuta
TACTGCTTTGGGTAACTTGATGGGGAAGTCCCTCTACCTACCTCCCACTCACATACTTTATGTATTTGATTATGCACATCTGTCTGCCCTACCAGGAATTAAATGCATGCAGAGAAGGAACATTTCCTATCAGCTATGTTACACTGCCTCTAGCTTAACCTGAATACATAGTAAACGTGGAAATCTCACTGACTAAAAAATCCAGCAGTAATAAAATGACTAATAAAGCAAGGAAGAAAAGGAATCATACCTTTGAACCAGGTGGGGCTGTCAAGCCTAAAAAGGCATACACAGCATTATTTTCTCTGGCTTCAAAGAAGGCATCATAGTCCTTAATGAAAAGAAGGAAAGGAAAATAAGTAATATGTAACCAGCAAATTTATTCAAAACTAACTGATTGGTGATCTT
>NW_027528695.1:10525-15887 GCF_008692635.1 Crocuta crocuta
CTAATTTCCATTTTGCTAGGATTCTGGGAAAAGTAGTAAAGAGGCAAGGCATATTAGATCCCATTTAATGTGGGTTAGAATATATGCTATTTTGTGGGGCAGAAACTGCAAAATAGCTTATTCCATATAACACAGGCTTTAAATCTGCCTCAGGCCAAGTAGCTTTCTCCACAGCTAAAGTAGCCAACTATTTGCCAGTGAGAGGTTCCTTATTTCTCGTAGGAGGCTATTACTTCCATTCCCCATTATTTCTCTTTTATTATTTATTAAGATAAAGGAATTCTCATAACCTAGAATAGAACAGATTTTAGCAAGATATGCCCAGTATCATAAGAGTAATAAATCTGTGCTGTTTTTAGAGGAAGGGAATGAGATTTTCATAAAATATGACCAGAAGAGCAAACGAACCACTAAAAAGTTTCATTTCAGGGATCCATGTAAAGGATCAGATGACTGAATTTGTTTGGGCTTCCTACTATCATCCTCTAAGCCACCAAGCATTCTTTAGAAGTAACAAATAGGGGCACCTGAGTGGCTCAGTTGGTTAAGTGTCTGACTTCGGCTCAGGTCATAATCTCAAGGTTCATGGGTTCCAGCCCTGTGTCGGGCTCTGTGCTGACAGCTAGCTTGGAGCCTGGAGCCTGTTTCAGATTCTGTGTCTCCCTCTCTCTCTGGCCCTCCCCTGCTCACTCTCTCTCTCTCTCTCTCTCTCTCTCTCTCTCTCTCTCTCAGAAATAAATAAAACATTATGTTTTTTTTAAAAAAGTAACAAATAGAATTGCCTAAATTTGACTATGACATATCAATAGCAAATCTACTTAGAAAACACAGCCATTGTCTATACCTGGCCTTACTTTGTTTAATTTAAAACACATAGAAATAAGCTTGGCATTTTGGCTGATTTATTGGAGGTGAAAAGCACTCATAATTTCTTGATTTTTCTAGAGACTTCCTCACCAACAGATTATCAATTACAGTGTTCTGTATGTGTATGAGTAATTCCTGGTACTTGGAGGATCTGGAGATATAAGGTTTAGATATATGTAGAGTTCTTGGTACTTGGAGGATCTCTCAAGCCATGGATGACCCTAAATTGGATCCTCATGCCAAAAAACATCAGAGTTTCTCTCTCTTATTTAGGAATTCTTTTAACACAGTCAGAATTGTTTAACCCTACTGGAATTTCCCAAGGATTGACTGAAAGCATCTTATCATGTACCCTAAATGCTGACAAAGGAATAAACCCTACTACACAGTAAGCACATATGAACAGCCTCCTATGAGCTCACTCTTTGAGCTCACTGTTCGAAAGTGAAACTAATTGGATATGGATAACAATTTCATACTGAGACACATGACCTTTAAACTACTCAAGATAAACAATATACAAGCAACATACATCATTTCTAAACTCAAGCACTTGGAAGTAAACTAAAAATATTAGTTGAAAGAGTCCAACAATCATAGAAGAGGTATTTCTTACCTTTTGTTCAAAGTAACAAAAAAAATTCATGTCAGTTCTTAAGTTCATGTGAAAGAAAATAGGTCAACTATATTGAAATCTGATCATAAAATGCAACTCTAGTTGAAGTATTTTGGGATCAAGGTATATATATATATAAATGTTTATTTATTTTGAGGGGGTAGGGACAGAGAGAGAGGGAGAGAAAATCTCAAGCAGACTCCACACTGTCAGCACGGAGTACAATGCCGAGCTTGATTCCACAAACCGTGAGATCATGACCTGAGCCAAAATCAAGAGTTGGACGCTTAATAGACTGAGCCGTCCAGGTGCCCTGGATCAAAGTATCTTATCTATTTTTGACCCTGGACGTAGCAAGCACAAACAGGTCTTTAACTCTGAGACAAAAGTACATCACCAGTTTCTTAATAAAGCCAGATCAATTAATCTGTTCTGTAAATAAGTATTGAGCACCTACTACATGCCATTTTTTTGGTGCTAAGATTACAAGGTAAACAAAATATTTTTAAATTAATTTTAATGTTTTATTTATTTGAGAGAGAGAGGGAGAGAGAGAGAGAGAGAGAGCAGGGGAGGAGCAGAGAAAGAGGGGGACAGAAGATCCAAAGCAGGCCCTGTGCTGACAGCAGTAAGCCCAATGTGGGGCTCGAACTCATGAACCATGAGATCATGACCTCAGCCAAAGTTGGCCGCTCAACTGACTGAGACACCCAGGTGCCCCAAGAATAAACAAAATATTAAGATCTTCATATCTATACATAGCTCAACCCTAGGGAAGGCAAATTTAAAATATTTACAAAGAGCAAAAAAAAGAGATTATGACATAGTCTGCTTCTTCTATAGAAATTCATTTGAAGAAAAACACAGATATTTTGTTTACACCTCTGGGATTCCAATAACATTAATCCAGAATGTATTCTATCATATACTGGTATCACATTAATTATTATTTCATCAAAAGGCTTCAGTTCTTCATATACATAGCAGAAGCTCTTTCAGAACCAAGATTATTCTTATAAATATTGTACCTTCTATAATAGTGTCTCATCTATGTGGTAGGGTAATTGTTTCAGTCACATTCCAGTCTGGAAATAAGAACCTAAGCCATAGATCATTGGTTTTCAACAGGGTGTAATTTTCTCCCTAGGGACATCGCAAAGTCTGGAGGTATTTTTGGATTTTCACAACTGGGAGGGTGCTACTGGCGCTCAGAAGCTGGGAATTCTGTTAAACTTCCTACAGTGCATAGGGAAGCCCTCCACAATAAAGATTTGTCCATCCCAATATGTCAGTTGTGCCAAGGTTGAGAAACTTTGAGATATTTTTTAATGTTTATTTATTTTTGAGGGAGAGAGAGAGAGAGAGAGGAAAAACCATGAGCAGGGAAGGCAGAGAGAGGAGACACAGAATCCAAAGCAGGCTCCAGGCTCTGAGTTGTTAGCACAGAGCCCAACGTGGGGCTCGAACTCATGAACAATGAGATCATGGCCTGAGCTGAAGTTGGATGCTTAACAGACTGAGCCACCTAGATGTCCTGAAACCTTGAGACATTTTAAGCAATGGAATTTAATATGAAGGACTTATTTGCAAAGCAACTGATGAAAGGCAAACAGGAAATGATAAGGCAACCTAAGGATTAACGACAGCAAGAAGCTGCTACCACAGCTACAGGTTAAAGGAAAAAGCAGAGAAGATGATATTACAAAACCCAGGATCTGAGACATGTGGTATCACAAAGGAGACATAGACACTGTCATGGACACTTCCAGAAGCAGGAAGGAGAGGAATATCTTGGCTTTTCCTCCCTCTGTCTTCCACTCTTCCAACCAATATCTCCAATTATTGGCCAAACCTAATAGGTAGCCAGTCAGCAATGGAGATTGGGAAATGTAATTTACTCAGGTCAGCCTCCCTCATAATACAGAATGGAGGGGAAAAAAAGAATGAAGATGGAATCTTTCATAAATAGGAAAATGAAATACACAGTGTTTCAACAGAAAAAGTAAGAGCTTATGAATAAAACAAATTTAGGTTTAAATCCTAGCTGTATCGTTTTGCAAGTCAGTTAACCTTCTTCAAAGCCTCAATTTCTTCATCTATAATAAAGGAATAACAATACCTACCTCATGGGATTAGTATGAGACCTAACTAATCTAATACACATAAAGCATGTAGCACAATCCTGACATATCATACATATGTTTTCTATGAATGGTTACTATATATTCTTCTCCCTATGAGTCTGTATACGGATAAATCTTAATTCTTATTGTTATTAAACTTCTAACTTACGGGGCCCCTGGGTGGCTCAGTCGGTTAAGCATCCAACTTTGGCTCAGGTCATGATCTCACAGTTTGTGAGTTCGAGCTCCGCGTCAGGCTCTGTGCTGACAGCTCAGAGCCTGGAGCTTGTTTCGGATTCTGTGTCTCCCTCTCTCTGCCCCTCCCCTGCTCGTGGTCTGTCTCTCCATCTCTCAAAAATAAACAAACATTTAAAAAAATTTAAAAAAATCATTAAAAATAAACTCCTAACTTAGTATCTGGTATACAGCAGGCATTTAATAAAAGTTAGATTCTTTTTACATTAACAAATATTTATTTTATCGAGTCTCACCTCCTTCCCCGTCCTTTTCATCCTATTTCTCAGTGATACCTTATTCCTATTCTCAATTCAACATTCTCAAATGTTCTCAAATGTTATCCATATAACGTAAAAGATGTTCGTTTTCAAATTCAAATGAATTAAAATTTCTGATTCAAAAAAGTTAAGACAATATGCTGGCTTAGATTGGAATGGATGGCCTCTGAGGTCTCTTCCAGCTCCTAGGATTCAATAATTTGCAGAAATTTCAATTATAGAGGCACTGAGGTTTCATTATCTAAATGAATAGCCTAAGTGCCTTTGGCTTATCTGCAGAGTATGTCTTTACACGTTGACCCCATTAGCAGTAACAGATGAAATATTCCGGACCCTCCTCAAATTCGATTCAGAGAGAAAATATGTTATGCCAATAAAGTTCTCAATTTTCCATGCTTCCTTCCCTAGATTTTCTGAATTGGCACATAAAAAAGATCCCCACCCAAAAGTGTCCTTACTTCCATATAAACCTATTAAGTAGAAGATTTGGATTGCTGGCTCTAATACATTTGTCCCTCAATCATACTAATTCTGAGGACATAGCAGTGCAAACAATTCTTTACTAGAAATCCTTATAGCCATCACATATACTTTCTGTACTGTATCATCACATGGATACGTATTTATAACCATAGTCCTATTGTTTCAGATGTGTGTGATTCTTCCTCCATCTCACTTCCAACCGTCTCCTTTATTTATACTTGTACTTGCTATAGTATCTAAAATTGCCAGAGGTTGCAAATGTTACTTAAAAAATAATAACGAAAACTACTTTATCGTTTAAATGAACTAAAGATTGCATAGTTGAAAACACCAGTCACAAAGCAAAAACTCCATTTTTGTTTCCCTTGTTTTTTATATGAGTTCAATTAGTTTACTTAATATTTTATGAAAATTCATTAATAATATCAAAATAAGGGGCCCCTCAGTGGCTCAGTCAGCTGAGCTTCCAACTCTTGATTTCGGCTCAGGTCATGATTTCACAGTTTGTGAGATCGAGTCCTGCATCCAGCTCTGTGCTGACAGTGCAGAACTTGCTTGGGATTCTTTCTCTCCCTCTGTCTCTATCCTTCCCCTGCTCTCTCTCTTAAATTAAAAAGAAAACAACAACAATGATTTTAAATAATATCAAAGTAAAAGTATTACTCGCTTCAGGTAGGAAATAAGATATTACTCTTTTTTATCTACTTTTAATCTAAATAAGTAAAACATCTGACTTCTTTCAGGAGCTTCTTCATGGA
>NW_027528695.1:15991-22354 GCF_008692635.1 Crocuta crocuta
GAGCTTCTTCAGGGACAGGGCAGAAACAATATAATTGCTCCATATAGAATTAAGATGAAGAAATGGAAAGGCAGGGCACCTTCCTGCCTCAGTCAGTATAGCATGCAACTTTTGATCTCAGGGTTGTGAGTCTGAGGCACAGGTTGGGTGTAGACATTATTTAAAAATAAAATATTTTTTAAAAATGGAAAAGCAACTATATGTCCAAAGTCTTTATTTATGCATTTACAAGAAAGTCTTGGGGTGGGGGTGGATTACTCATCCATTTGCTTCCTAGTAGAAATATCCTAGCTGCAAGCAAACTCCTTGACCTCCACCGCAGCAATTTCTCAGCTGACACATCCCCAAAAGCAAAAGAATCAAGAGCAAAAATAAACTGTTGGGACCTCATCAAGATGAAAAGCTTCTGCAAGGCAAAGTAGACAATCCATAAAAGTAATAGACAACCGACGGAATGGGAAAAGATAGTTGCAAATGACATATCAGATAAAGGGTTAATATCCAAAATCTATAAGGAACTCACCAAAGTCCACACCCGAAAAACAAACAACCCAGTAAAGAAATGGGCAGAAGATATGAACAGACACTTCTCCAAAAAGGACATCCAGATGGCCAACAGACACATGAAACGATGCTCAGCATCCCTCCTCATCAGGGAAATACAAATCAAAACCACACTGAGATACCACCTCACGCCAGTCAGAGTGGCTAAAATGAGCAAATCAGAGAACTCTAGATGCTGGCGAGGATGTGGAGAAACGGGCACCCTCCTACACTGTTGGTGGGAATGTAAACTGGTACAGCCCCTCTGGAAAACAGTGTGGAGGTTCCTCAGGAAACTAACAATAGAACTCCCCTATGACCCAGCAATAGCACTGCTAGGAATTTACCCAAGGGATACAGAAATGCTGATGCATAGGAGCACATGTACCCCAATGTTCATAGCAGCACTCTCAGCAATAGCCAAAACATGGAAAGAGCCTAAGTGTCCATCAATGGACGAATGGATCAAGAAGATGTGGTTTATCTATACGATGGACTACTGCATGGCAATGAGAAAGAATGAAATCTGGCCATGTGTAGCAACATGGATGGACCTTGAGGGTGTTATGCTGAGCGAAATAAGTCAGGCAGAGAAGGACAAATACAATATGTTTGCAGATATAGGAGGATTAGGAGGAACTTAACGGAGGACCACTGGGGAGAAGAAGGGGGGAAATAGTGAGGGAGAGGGAGAGAGGCAAACCATGAGAGACTCTTGAATGCTGAGAACAAACTGAAGACTGTTGGATGTGGGACGTGAGGGGGAGATGGGCATGGAGGAGGGCACTTGTGGGGATGAGCACTGGGTGTTATATGGAAACCAACTTGACAACAAACTATTTGTAAAAAAAATAAAGAAAAGAAAAGAAAAAAAGAAATATCCTAGCTGCCTAGGATGTATAAAGAGATGAACAGGAGAAATGGCTGTATGCAAATTTGGGGGTGAGGTGAAAGAGATAGGATGGATGTAGGCGATCCATTTGATAAAACAAGAGTTTAAATTGGTTTCTTACCCCACGGTACTGGCTTTCATTGAAAATCTGAGGTGGCAGGGGGTACCCTGTGGCTGGTCGATTGTTTTCAGGTACATTTTCTCTCATCCATTTCCGATTCTCTTCACTGGCTGCAATGTCTTTTTCTTCAAATCCTATGTTGTTAGCTTCTAAAAAACCAAGCACATCCTGCTGTTTCTTCTTAATCTAGAACCCAAAGGACAAAGAAACTATACTGTTGAACAAAAGATTTTGTTTTTATTTTTCAAATTAAACAGAATTCAGTGTTTATGAACTAGCAGAAATGAATTCAGACACGGATCTAGATTTGTGGTTTCACAGAAGATATGTAGTTTTTCTTCTTTATTATGTTGTTGTTAATGATGTGTCACAAATAGATTGAATAACTTTCAGTTTACAAATACATGCATCAACCTATTTTTTTTTATTTTTCCAAAGAAAACTCCCACATCTAATGATGCAGGAGTAAGGCTAGCTAAAGCATATCAGTAACCTAAAGTGCAGGTAAATCAAAACTGAGTAGTGGGAAGCTGTGCTTTCTGATTATCTACAAGCTTTTCATAGCTTCAGCCTCATAGAAAATCTTTCCAAATGACTCAAGAATATATCCTTTTCTTGCTTTAAAATTTATCTTTAGGGGCACCTGGGTGGCTTAGTCAGTTAAGCGTCCGACTTTCGCTTAGGTCATGATCTCGCGGTTCGTGGGCTGAACCCCGCGTCGGGCTCTGTACTGACTGCCAGCTCAGAGCCTGGAACCTGTTTCAGTCTGTGACTCCCTCTTTCTCTGGGCCTCCCCTGCTCACGCTGTCTTTCTCTCTCTCCTAGAAATAAATAAAACATTTAAAAAATAAATTTATCTTTAATTTTTATGTTTGTATTTTTTAAATTAAAAAGTCCATAATTATTATANAGTGCTTATCACAAGTGCATTCCTTAATCCCCATCACCTATATCACCCATCCCCTCCACCTCCCCTCCACCTCCCCTCTGATAACCATCAGTTTGTTCTTTATAGTCAAGAGTCTGTTTCTTGGTCTTTCTCTTCTTTTTTCCTTTGCACAATTGTTTCTTAAATTCCACGTATGAGTGAAATCATATGGTATTTGTCTTTCACTAACATAGTTTGCTTAGCATAATACTTTCTATCTGCATCCATATCCTTGCAAATGACAAGACTTAATTCTTTTTTATGGCTGCATAATGTTCAATTATGTATATATACTATATCTTCTTTGTACACTTATCTATTATAGCATATTTTGGCTGCTTCCATAATTTGTCTATTGTATACCATAATGGAATAAACATAGAGGGTGCATGTATCCTTTTGAATTAGCACTTTTGTATTTTGAGGTAAATATTCAGTAGTGCGATTATGGGATCATTGGGTAATTCTACTTATATATTTTTGAGGAATCATTTTCCCCAGTAGCTGCACCAGTTTGCATTCTCACCAGCAGTGCAAGAGGGTTTCTTTTTCTCCAAATCTTCACCAACATTTGTTTCTTGTGTTTGTCATTTCAGACATTTTGACAGGGGTGAGGTGATAGATAACTGATTGTGGTTTTGATTTGCATTTCTCTAATGATGAGTTATGTGTCTTTTCATGTGTCTGTTGGCCATTTATCTGTCTTCTATGGAGAAATGTCTGTTCATATATTTTGCCCATTTTTTTAATTGGATTATTTGTTTTTTGGGGAGTGTTGAATTGTATCAGTTCTTTATATATTTTGGATACTAACCCTTTATTGGACGTGTCATTTGTAAATATCTTCTCCCATTCAGAAGGTTGCGTTTTCGTTTTCTTTACTGTTTCTTTCACTGTGCAGAAACTTTTTGTTTTGATGTAGTCTCAACAGTCTATTTTTGCCTTTATTTCATTTGCCTGAAGACATATATCCAGAAAAAATGTTGCTATGACCAAGGTCAGAGACATTACTGCCTGTGCTCTCCTCCAGGATTTTTATGGTTTCAGGTCTCACATTTAGGTCTTTAATCCATTTTTAATTTATTTTTGAGTATGGGAAAAGAAAGAGGTCCAGTTTCACATGTTGCATGTAGCTGTCCAGTTTACACAAAACCTTTTGTTGAAATGACTTTTTCCCATTGGATATTCTTTCCTAGTTTGTTGAAGATTAATTACCAATATAATTGTGGGTTTATTTCTGGGTTTTCTATTTTGTTCTACTGACCTATGTGTCTATTTTTGTGTCAGTATCATACTGATTTGGTCACTACACCTTTGTAATATAACTTGTAGCCTGGAATTGTGATGCCTTCAGCTTTGCTTTTGTTTTTCAAGATCGCTTTGGCTATTCAGGATCTTTTGTGGTTCAATACAAATTTTAGGATTGTTTGTTCTAGTTCTGTGAAAAATGCTAATGGCATTTTGATAGGGATTTCATTAAATGTGTAGATTGGTTTGGGTAATATAGATATTTTAATAATGTTTGCTCTTCCTATCCATGAGCATGGAATATCTTTCCATTTCTTTGTGTCATCTTCAATTTCTTTCATCAATGTTTTATAGTCTTCAGAATACAGGTCTTTCACTACTTTGCTTAGGTTTATTCCTAGGTATCTTATTGTATTTGGTGCCATTGTAATTGGGTTTTTTCCTTAATTTTTATTTTTGCTGCTTCATTATTAGTGTATAGATATTCAATAGATATCTGTATGTTGATTTTGTATCCTGNATGTATACTGTATACATATATATATATACACACATATATATGTATATATTTTTGGTGGAGTCTTTAGAGTTTTCTATATAGAGTATCATATCATTTGAAAATAGTGAAAGTCTTATATCTTCCTTGCTGATTTGGATTCCTTTTATTTCTTTTTGTTGTCTGATTGCTGTGGCTAGGGCCNTATATGTGGCTTTTACTATGTTGAGGTATGTTCCCTCTAAATCTAGTTTGTTTAGGGCTATTATGATGGATGATTATTGTATTTTGTCAAATATTTTTCTTCATTTATTGAAATGAAAATATGGTTTTTATCCGTTCTCTTATTGATGTGTTATATCATGTTGATTGATGTGTGAATATTGAACAACACTTGCATCCTGGGGAAACAATCCTGTTTGCTTGTGGAGAATATTTTTTTAAAATGTATTGTTGGATTAGATTTGCTACTATTTTTTTAGGTTTGTTTTTTTTTTTTATCTATGTTCATCAGAGATACCACTCTGCAGTTTTGTGTGTGTGTGTGTGTTTATCTGGTTTTGGTATCAGAGTAAGGGTAATGTTGGCCTCATTGAAGGAATTTGAATATTTTCCTTCCTCCTCTAATTTGGAATCTCTTGAAGAGAACAGGTATTAACTCTTTACATATTTAGTAGAATTCACCTGTGAACCCATTTGTCAAGAATGTTTTGATTAGTGAGTCAATTTCCTTGCTAGTAATCAGTCTGTTCAAATTTTCAATTTCTTCCTGCTTAAGTTTTTGCAGTTTATATGTTTTTAGAAGTTTATCCAATTTTTGAGGTTGTCCATTTAATTGGCATATATGGTTTTTATAATATTCTCTTACAATTGTTTGTATTTCTGTAGTTTGGGTCATTTTGTTCTCCTCTCTCATTTGTGATTTTATTTATTTAAGTCGTTTCTTTTTTTCTTGATGAGTATGGTTAAAGAATTATCAACTTTGCTGATTTTTTCAAAGAAACATTCCCTGGTTTCATTGATCTGTTCTATTTTTTTTTAATTTTCTAGATAATTTATTGCTGATCTAATATTTATTACTTCCGTCTTTCTGTTGGTTTTAGGTTTTTGTTCTTCTTTCTCTAGCTCCTTTAGGTATAAGTTAGGTTATTTATTTGCATTTTTTTCTTGCTTCTTGAGGTCAAAATCTATTGCTATAAACTTCCCTGTTAGAATATCTTTTGCTGCATCCCAAAGATTTTGGACTACTGTGTTTTCCTTTTCATTTGTTTCCATGTAATTTTTTTTTTCTTCTTTGATTTATGGGTTGATCCATTCATTGTTTAGTAGCATTATATTTAACCTTAATGTATTTGTAGTCTCTCCAGAGTTTTTCTTGTGAGCTATTTCCAGTTTCATAGCTTTGTAGACAGAAAAGGTGCATAGTATGACTTTGATCTTTTTGAATTTGTTGAGACTTGATTTGTGGCCTACTGTGTAATCTATTATTATCTGTATCCTAGAGAATGTTCTGTGTGCACTTGAAAAGAATGTGCATTCTGCTATTTTATAATGGAATGTTCTGAATATATCTGTTAAATCCATCTAGTCCAGTGTGTCATTCAAAGCCACTGTGTCCTTGTGGATTTTCTATTTGGCTGATCTATCCGTTTATGTAAATGGGTTGTTAAAGTCCCCTACTATTTTTGTATTACTACTGATTGTTTCCTTCATGTTTCTTATTCACTGTTTCATACATTTGTATGCTTTCATGTTGGGTGCACACATATTTACAATTGCTATATCTTCTTCCTGGGTTGTCCCCTTTACTGCTTTAAAGCATCCTTCTTTGTCTGTTATTACAGTCTTTGTTTTAAAGTCTATTATCCAATATAAGTACTGCTATCTTGGCTTTCTTTTGATATCCATTTGCATGATACATGTTTTTCCATCCCCTTAGGTTCAATCTGCAGGTGTCCTTAGGTCTGAAATGAATATCTTGTAGGCAGCATACAGATGGGTGTTGTTTTTGTTGTTGTTTTTTATCTATTCTGTCAGTGAATGTTTTTTGATTGGAGCATTTAATCCATTTACATTTAAAGTAATTATTGATAGGAATGGAGGGGGGCAAGATGGCGGAGAAGTAAGGAGCTCCG
>NW_027528696.1:0-205 GCF_008692635.1 Crocuta crocuta
CCGTGTGTAACTTCCAGGTGATCTTTAGCCCCTTTGCCACCAGCTACACCACCTCAGCTACAAACGCTGGCCCGTTTTCTGAACCCATAGTGATAGGGATCCCAAATCGTGGGATAATTTCCTTGAGAAGGAGTTGGGCCACTTCATGTGCCTTTTCTGTTCGGGTAGGGAAAGCTTCTACCCAGCCTGAGAAAGTACATACAAA
>NW_027528696.1:270-492 GCF_008692635.1 Crocuta crocuta
CTCCCCCAACGCTCTGTACTCCAGGGGCGGCCTTGGGCCCCTGACGTGGGTTGTTTCGGGCGCAGGTTTCACATTGCTCACATACCACTCAGGCTATGCTGGAGAGCCGAGGGATGTAAAAATACCGGCTTAACATTGTTTGAAGGGCTGTCCGGCTGATGTGAGTTTCCTGATGGTACTGCTTAACAGAGGCTGGAGCTAAGGCCTCAGGAATTGCTATTC
>NW_027528697.1:0-794 GCF_008692635.1 Crocuta crocuta
CCTCATCCCATAGAGTTTGGATTGTTGTATTTTCATTTTCATTTGCATATACTTTTTAATTTGTTCTCTAATTGCCTGATTGGCCCATTCATTTTTTAGTAGGGTGTTCTTTACCCTCCACGCTTTTGGAGGTTTTCCAGACTTCTCCCTGTGATTGATTTCAAGTTTCATAGCATTGTGATCTGAAAGTGTGCACGGTATGATCTCAATTCTTTTATATTTATTGAAGGCTTCTTTATGCTCCAGTACGTGATCTATCTTGGAGAATGTGCCATGCGCACTTGAGAAGAAAGTGAATTCCATGGCCTCAGGATGTAGAGTTCTAAATATATCTGTCAGATCCATCTGGACCAATGTGCCATTCAAGTCCATTGTTTCTTTAGTGATTTTCTGTCTGGTTGATCTATCCATTGCTGTAAGTGGAGTATTAAAGTCCCCTGCTATTAGCACATTCTTATCTATAAGCTTGTTTCTGTTTGTGATTGTTTTAGATATTTAGTGCTCCCATATTCGGTGTGTAGACATTTATGATTGTTAGTTCTTCCTGATGNTGTAATTATTATATAATGTTCTTCTTCATCCCTTGTTACTGTCTTTAATTTAAAGTCCAGTTTGTCTGATATAAGTATAGCTACTCCAGCTTTCTTTTGACTTCCAGTAGCATGATAGATATTTCTCCATCCTCTTACTTTTAATCTGAAGGTGTCTTCCAGTATAAAATGTGTCTCATGTAGGCAGCAAATAGACGGAGTTTGGTTTTTTATCCATTCTGCTACCCTATGTCTTTTGATTGG
>NW_027528698.1:0-1568 GCF_008692635.1 Crocuta crocuta
TGTGGGGATGAGCATTGGGTGTTATGTGGAAACTAATTTGACAATTACCTATTTGTAAACAAAAAAAAATTATATCAGGTAAGCAAGTTGCATTTCAGTAGCACTGGTTGAAATTGTTTCACTTTCTTTCAGCATTTTATTATTTTTTAAATCTTTATTTATTTATTTTGAGAGACAGAGTGTAGAGGAAGGGCATGAAAAGAGGGAGAAAGAATTCCAAGCAAGGTCCCTGCTGTCAGGGCAGAGCCTCACAACTGGTGCCAGTTGGGGAAGGGTTTGATCTCAGGAAGCATGAGATCATGACCTGAGGTGAAAACAAGAGTCAGAAGCTCAACTGACTGAGCCACCCAGGAGGCTTACCCCTTTCAGAATTTTAACTGAGAGCTTTCTAAATTCAAATTAGGGAAAGAAAGTCTCTGCTCCCTAGATGATACATATTTTTTCTTTTTTTAATATCTCAGTTGTATTAGTGGTATTATGGTCATGGTAGTATAATTACATATAGCATTCATGCATGACCCTCAAAATACTTTATCAGTATTAAAAGCATACCTACAATTTCCTCCTAATATGATAGGGAAAGGTAGGATAAAATAGTCAGAGACAGAAAGGTTAGGACCTGAGGTCCCTGGGTGGGAAAAGATACATATTTTGGAACAATGCTGGGAGCATCTAACCACAGCAAACTCCCTGAGGCATAAGGATCCTCTTAAGAATGTAGCTGACACCACCTATTCCCTGTCAGGTTCCCTTCAGGAATTTGGCAATCAAAATACCTAACTAAAATAGGTAAACCATAAAACTTATGTTATATGAGGGACAGTATGACCACAGTCTTCTTCCTCACACAATGGAATTATGCCAATCAGGAATGAAAAACCCAGCACCTAGAGTTATCAAGCCAATAAGGGTAAAACCTGAGAAGTAACAAGGGAGGACAGAAAAGGGAGGTGACCAAAACCAAATAAAACCAAGTCCCTTGGCAATAGACAAGGACATTCACTTTCAAATACAACCTCTTTGCAAAGAGAGCCTTCATAATATTCTTAGTTTCTGATATTATACTCTAATAAACTGTTGCCTGCTGCTCATTTTATTCTTTGAAGCAGTGAGACAATGATCCCAGGGTATTAAGGTAAAATATCCTGCAACACTAGTAAATCTCTACAATATGCCATTAAAGTTACCCTACAGAAAAGGTAAAATATTATTATTTTTATATTACAAAGTAAAGGGTAAACTGATATTCTGGACAACTGATGTCCCCAAAAGAAAAAAATAAGTTAACACTATCAGAATCTATTACCTCACCTAACCCCAGTATTTAAATACAAAATAAATTTATGAAACATAAAACATCCCAAGCTATAAAACCTCCTCTGCTTTGGCCTTTCATGTCTTTGCTCCATTTTTATTACAGGGCATCTAAAACACTACAAGGCTAAGCAGCATAAGGGAGTTTTCAAAATCCTCACTCTCTGTCAAGCAAAGATAGCAAAAGAACTCCACAGAAAAAGCCTTTTGTAAAAATGACTCATCTTAGGTTTTCCACTGTGAAATGCCAAAAA
>NW_027528698.1:1620-11454 GCF_008692635.1 Crocuta crocuta
CTGTCAATAGGGAAAGAAGTTCTAATGTAACATAAATTTATGAATTTTATTATAAAAAACAATGTCCATTTATTTTTGTCAGATTTTGCTCTTGATAAAACAAAAAAGATAAATCTCATTTTAAATGTCTTAATGGGTAAATTTGAACTATCAGAATTCATTTCTATGAATTTTAATGTATATACATTGCCAGACATAAATGCTTTAAAAGTTCAAACTTTTAAAGATTGTTTTAAAAATAAAAGCAAACATCAATATATTTTATACCTAATTAAAAGTAGCTGGTTAAAAAATTGATTTGTTTTCATATATTTTAACCAATTTTAGAAATTCCAAATTTTAGCCGTGTTTGTCGACATAAACTTGACTAAATTTTGCTCAATGTCAATTTAAGTAACAAAAAAAGGCAAAAGAAAGCAAGCAAAAAAAAAAAAAACCAAGATGATGAGCAACAATGGTTTCTGTAGTGATAACTGTTTCATTTCTTTTATTCTTATGGAACTATCAAAGTTGAATTGATCTCAGAAAACAGAAATGAATACAAATAGTATTTAGCCATTTAGTTTAAAACATATACAGACATTATGAATAGTAAAACTGAAAAGATAAACTATTCTTATTTTTATTTTTTTTAATGTTTATTTATTTTTGACAGAGAGACTGAAAGACAGAGCATGAGCAGGGGAGGGGCAGAGAGAGAGGGAGATAACAGAATCCAAAGCAGGCTCCAACCTCTGTGCTGTCAGCACAGAGCCTGATGCAGAACGTGAACCCACTGACCACAAGATCATGACCTGAGCCAAATTCAGAGGCTTAACCAACTGAGCCACTCGGGGACCCTTACCTTTCTTATTTTTTTTTAAGTTTACTTTTCTTTATTTTGAGACACAGAGGCAGTGCAAGCAGGGGAGAGACAGAAAGGATCCCAAGCGGGCTGTGTGCTGTCAGTGTGCAGCCTGATGTGGGGCTTGAACCCACAAACCGTGAGATCATGACCTGAGCTGAAATCAAGAGTCCGATGCTTAACCAACTGAGCCACTCAGGTGCCCCTCTTATTTTGAAATGTAATATAGAAAAATCAAAATTGATTAGACTTTATTTTCTATGATTGAGTTATCTGTGAATTTTGTTTTATAATGTTAGTAATCATGAGATATTTACTCCAAGAAAACATACAAGTCAGAATCCTGAGGAGAAAATAGTCTACTAGCTTCCTAACTCAAATGAAAAGAAGACTATAGTTACACATTTAATAGGAAATTATTCTAGAACACAGCCATTAGCCATGAAAGAAAGTTCTCTCATGTTCAATACACTCTTCTAAAAACTTAGAAATTATTCACAGATCAAGAAGAACTCCAACCTGATCTATGCAATATAGCAGTCATTACTGTCACAATGAATAATAAGTAGGGATTAATGGTAATGTTTACCATGTACGTTATTCTATTTAATCACACTGGCAATCTTATGAAACAGGTGTTAACATGACTCTGAAGAACCTGAGATTCAGAGTGGTTAAGATACTTTCCTCTAGGGGCGTCTGGGTGGTTCAGTCGGTTAAGCTTCCAACTTTGGCTCAGGTCATGATCTCACGGTTCGTGGGTTCAAGACCCGCATCGGGCTCTGTGCTGACAGCTAGCTCAGAGTCTGGGGCCTTCTTCAGATTCTGTATTTCCCTCTCTCTCTGACCCTCCCCTGCTCATGCTGTCTGTCTGTCTGTCTCTCTCAGAAAAATAAAAAATAAAAAAAAAGATACTTTCCTCTAGTTGTGTAGCAGATAAGGTTTAACTTCAGATTTTCTGACTACAAATCATATGCTCTCAATTATTTTCTTAAAAGAAAAAAAATAATTAATCTCTGAAAAATAAATAGTNTGAAAGATCAATAGTAGATTATTAAAGAATTTACCAAGAAATCATGCTAATGCCTAGTCAGGAGGCAACATGTTCAGCTAGTCAATGTATAATTTTAAAACTAGGAAGAAAAAGAGAGGAGGAAGATGGCAGCGGAGTTGGCAAACCCTAGCTTATTTTATCCCATGAACGCAACTAGAAAACTATCACATCATGCCAAATACCCCAAAAATCAACCTGAAGTCTGAAAGAACAAATTCCAAAACCAAAGGGAAAGAAGAGATCACATCAAAGAATGTGGAGACTGTGGAGACATAATTTAAGGGGAGAATAGATCATAAATGTTGCAGAGAGGAGGGATCCTAGTCGCAGAGATGGGTGAGAGACAGAATACAGAAAGTAATGCACAAGGAGACTGTTTCCCCGATGATACTGGCCTGGAAAACAGGAGGGGCTAACTTTTGTGAGCTCTTGGACCAAGTAGGGCTTAAAGCCTAGAGTTTTAAATGCCAGCAGGCTTGGCTGGAATAGAGCCTGGAGGACACTGGGCTGCTCCTGGAAAAAAGGCAAGCAATCTGGGGGCAAACAGTGTGGAAACAGCTTTCTAAAGAATGTCTGGGGGTACACAATGGGGAGATCATTTGCTCTTAGTGTGTATCCCTGAAAGGCAGCATATGGCTAGCACCATCTCCATTTCCCTCCTCTCACCATAAACACAGAAGCACCTGTTGGTATCATCACAGTGCCTACACTGGCTGCTTAACTGGCTTATACAAAGCCCCACTACCCTGCACACTGGCAAGACTGCCTCTCTAAATCAACAAAGACTCAGTCGCAGCACGGTGGGCTCCTTACCCAGAACACTAGGAAGACCCCTGCCCACACCATGTTTGCAGGGCCTCAGTTCTGTGGAAGTGGTGTTGGGTGTCATTTCACAAACAGAGCAGAGCACACTTAGTTGAAACTCACCATATTCAAGCAAGGGACCAAACACTGTTCAGAGGAGAAAAGCAAAACCTCTGAAGACAACCAGCCTGTAGGATAAAAAACCAATACACAATAGCAGAGTACATGCAGCATACACAGGAGACACTCCTGAAGAGACAGGCACTGAGGACTACATGACCTCTTCTTAATAAAGCCACTACTTTCAGGAGCAGGAGACAACTGGATTTTCTAACACAGGGAAGCAGGCAGAGACTTAGACAAAAGTGAGAAAAGAAATAAATTTATCCAAATGTAAGAACAAGATAAGGTGATAACCAGACATCAAAGCAAAACAGATTAAGTAATATGTCTGATGGAGTATTTAAAGCAACAAGCATAAGGATACACACTAGGTTTGAGAAAAGAAGACATCAGTGACAATGTTACCTTAGAGATAAAACAATCAATCAGAGATGAAGAATGCAATAAACAGGATTAGAAACAGGCTGAATGCAATGAACACAAGGTTCGAAGAAGCAGAGAAATGAATTAGTAACCTACAAGACAAAATGATGGAAAATAATGAAGCTGCACAAAACAGAAAGAAGAGTTATGTAAGACAAGACCAGGCTTAGGGAACTCAGTTACTCCATCAAATGCAGTTAACATTTGTATTATTGGAGTCCCAAAAAAAGAAGAGAGAAAAGAGGGCAGTAAATTTATATGAAGAAAATAGCTGAAAATGTCCCTCATCTAGAGAAGGAAAGAGACATCCAGATCCTGGGGGCACAGAGAACTCCCATCAAAATCTACAAAGCCAAAACCAAGACATGATAATTAAGTTTGAAACACATACTGATAAGAAAAAAAATCGTAAAGACAGCAAGACAAAAGAAATCCTTAACTTACATGGGATGATCCATAAAAGACTAGCTGATGTTTCTACAAAAACTTGTCAAGCCATAGGGGAGTGGCATGATATGTTCAAAAGGCTGAATGGGAAAATTCTGCAGCCAAGAATACTCTATCCAGCAAGGCTATCATTCAGAATGAAAGGAGAGATAGAGTTTCCCAGACAAACAAAACAAAACAAAGCAAAGCAAAACAAACAAACAAACAAAAAACTTACTGACAGCTTTTCCTCTAAGGCCAGGAAGAAGACAGGAAAAACCACTCTCACCATTGCTATTTAACATAGTACTGGAAGTCTTAGCCTCAGCAATCAGAAAACAAAAAGAAAGAAAAGACATACAAATTGGCAACGAAGAAGTCAAACTTTCACTGTTTACAGAGGACATGATAATGTATGTAGAAAACACAAAGGACTCCAACAAACAATTGCTAGAACTAATACAAGAATTCAGCAAAGTCACAGGATATAAAATCAATGTAAAGAAATCTGTTGTATTTCTATATATCAATAATGAAGAAAAATAAAAAGAAATCCCACAAATGGTGTATTGTTTCTTTCACCAAAAACACTAAGATACTTAGATATAAACCTAACCAAAGAGTTAAACATCTAGAGTCTGGAAACTATAGAACACTTATGAAAGAAACTAAAATGATATAAATAAATGTAAAAATACTCCATGTTCATGGATTAAAAGAAGAAACATTGTCAAAATGTCCATACTACTCAAAGCAACATACACATTTAAAGCAATCCCTATCAAAATACCAACAGCATTTTTCACAGAGCTAGAACAATCCTAAAATTTGTATGGAACCACCAAAGACCCCAAAAAGCAAATGCAATCCTAAAAAAGAAAACCAAAGCTGGAGGCATCGTGATTCTGGACTTCAAGCTATAATACAAAGCTGTAGTCATCCAGACAGTATGGTATTGGCACAAAAACAAGACACATAGATCAATGGAACAGAATAAAAAGCCTAGAAATTAATCCAAAACTATATGGTCAACTAATCTGCAATATGGAAAGAATATCCAATGGGAAAAAGACAGTCTTTTCAACAAATGGTGTTGGGAAAACTGGACAGAGACATGCAAAAAAATGAAACTGGACCACTTGTTTACACCATAGGAAAAAGCAATTCAAAATGGATGAAAGACCTAACATGAGCCAGGAAACCATCAAAATACTAGAGAACACAGGCAGCAATCTCTTTCATCTCAGCCATAGCAACTTCTTACTTGACACATATCTGGAGGCAAGGGAACAAAAGCAATAATGAACTACTGGGACTTCATCAAGTTAAAAAGCTTCTACACAGTAAAGAAAACAATCAACACACTAAAAGGTAGGCCGATGAATGGGAGAAAATATTTGCAAATAACATATCTGATAGTGTTAGTATAGTATCTAAAATCTATAAAGAACTTATCATTGATTTCTGTACGTAGAGATCTGTATGATGAAAACTATAGAAAACTTATGAAGGAAATTGAAGAAGACACAAAGAAATGGAAAAACATTCCATGCTCANTCATTCTGTATATTAAAATGGAAACCCTTCCAAACAACCTAAACTCAGACTAATACAGCTGAGATATACATGAAATTCAAAGTACATTCAATGCAAACACAAATCTCAAATCACTGGAAAAGATAAACCATCCAGAGGCAGGATTGCTCAAAACCCTAACATCAGATGATATGAACAACAGACCTGTAAGAGCAGAAAGGAATAATATATTTCATCTGAGGGCCTAACATATTTCTAGCTTACATCTCAAGCTCAAAAATGATGGCTAGTTCAAACTTCTGTGAAACCTGTAAGTTAAATAGTACTCAAATCGTCTGAGGTATGTTTGTTGAGATAAACAAACTGAAACACAGATTCTTTTACACCACTATGTTAACCAACATATAAATGTGTCTAATGTATGTTTTTCATAATAATTTCCTAGATTGAACATCACAACAGCCACCAGATTATGGGGGATCATGCACTGCAAATAGCCTGATTAGATTAAGAAAATATCAGACTCCCACATAAAGATTAGAAAGTAAATGTGTAATGAGATCGATACCAACAAAGTCTCATAATGTGGCTGTGTGGGTGTCAGGAAATCAACCAAGTTTAACATTCTTCAATAAGATCTGCGTGCCTGAGGAAGAAGGCAAAACCAGTGTTTCTGGATTTGACTTATCTGCACAATGAGATTTTTAGACCACAATCTTTAAGGTCACTTTCAGATTTAATATGCTTTAGTTTGATTACATAGATATGACCCATCTGACTTTGGCACCTTGACTCTTCTACATGAATGTATGTATTTGTTCCAAGCTACTACATGTAGAATGACAGGGAACTCCTCCCAGAAAGCAAGAAAAGCTGACTCAATGTCAACCACAAATATAAAAGATAAAAGTGGACTAAAATCCTGCCAAGAGACTGTAACAGACACTTCTCCAAAGAGGATATCCAGATGGCCAACAGACACATGAAACGATGCTCAGCATCCCNGAGAGAGAGACCGTCACAGATAGACACTCAGGAAGGGGAATATGAAAATAAGAAAGCTAGCTCCATTTACATGAAAGTCAGAGATAATGAATAGCACTACTTGTATAACTTGAGTCTATAATACAATTATTATATTTTCATCAGTTTCCCTGGAGTAACTCAAGTAAAACTTTTCTATATAAAAGGGAAATTTTAGTTTAAATGATTTTANAACTGTTTAACAAAATTAGTAAGCAAATAAAGACAAATAAAAATAATGAGATATAGTTTTCTACTCATCAATTTGGTCATTTTTTTAAAATTATACTCAGTGTTGGTGATAGTTCTAAGGATTCCCACTCATTTTTGGCTGGTAAGAACGTAAATTTGAACAGTCTTTCTAGAAACAATTTAGGAATATATAACAAGAGTTCAAAAATAACTTATACCCTTCTATTAATAACTTCAAAGATATTTACAGAAATACTAATATANAAATCATGTATTTGCAAAATATTACTGTTTATGTCCAAAGAATATACTAGTTTCAAAAATGAGAATATATACTATACATTCAGTAAGATACTATATCATTAAAAATAAGGATACAAATACAAATAACAACAAAAAACAACAGAGAAGATCTGAATATATAACAAAATGGTAACACTAAGCTATCACAATTAGGTGATATAAATTTAAGAGATCCGTTTTTTATTACTATTTTAGAGAGACAGAGCATGAGCAAGGGATGGGGAAGAAGGAGGAAGGGAGGGAGAGAGGGAGGGGAGAGAGAGACAGAGAGAGAGAGAGAGAGCGAGCCCAAGCAGCCTCCATGCTCAGCACAGAGCCTGATACAGGCTTGATCCCAGGACCCTAGGATCATGACCTGAGCTTGAAATCTTGAAATCTTGAAATCAAGAGTCAGATGCTCAACTGATTGAGTCACCAGGCATACCCCAAGTGATACCTTAAAAAAAGTCTTTCTATACTTTCTAAATGGTATAAATTGAACATAGATAACAGAAATGGATATGAAGGGGAACATAAAGGCATCCCGCAAGATAACCCATGTGAGGAAAAATTTCCATGTTGTGGCAACTGCAATGTCATGATGAACAGGACAGATTACAAGCATTTGAAAGAGCAAAAGATGCATGCAGAGGTAGAAGGAAATATATGTATGTGTCTGAGATCTAAGCAGGAGAAAGCTCAGAATAATTTCCTATCAGCAGTGTTTGAGTACACAAAAGATGCAATGAGGTCATCTATTGCCCAGTTAAATTGAAAAGTTGATTCAAGGGAATTGTTCATTTCAATAATTATCCTCTATTATAAACCAAAAAAAGAGGTATACATTCAATTCTATGAATGAACTGGGTTCAACAACTGAATTCTGGACCTACACTTTAGTGTGATTTCAAGAAAAGTATTTAGCTCTTTAAACTTGTTTCTTCAGCTGCAATTTTGAGATTAAAAAATAGTACCTATTACACACAAGGAATTTTCTAGAATTAAATGAAGAGTCTTAGGTAAATTCACCTAGCACATTCTAAATGCTCAACACTCAGCAAGCATCCTTTGCTAACTTGATTGTCATGTATTTACTGCATCTTCCTAAAGTGAATATTCCTAAGGCCAAATATGTTCTAATAAAGTAAAGAGCAGTCACACAAAGAATTAGTCTGTCTCATGACCCACCTTTGGTCAGTCAACCCTCTTTTCAAAAAGTGGCATAATAATTAAATGAAAAAAAAAAGTCTGTGCTTCTTGACATGTTCAAAGTTGGGACAGACAGAAGGACAGAAGGATGGTTATTTCTAAATCTGTTCCGATCCCTATTCTATTTTTTATCACCACCTGCTATCTGTTCCATTTTGTACACACTTAATGCATATAAAGGTATGAGTTAGTATAATGGGCGACAAAAGATCCCTGAACACACTAAGGGCAGTACAGAGCCTATTTTTCTGCTACATGGCATGTAGCCCTATGACTCTACATACATCTGTTTCATAGAGGTAATCAATAAAATAAATATATATTTTAGCTATTTTTGTTTTAATTTCACATCTCAAACACACTGACTTTTGTTCAAGAATATTGACTTATGTGGCAGTTTCTAAGATTTTGGAAACAGAAAGCACTTGAAAAATATTAATGAATTCAAATATAAAACAAAATATTAACATTATGTATTTGACATACAATTTAGCCATACATTTAACCAAGCGATCATGCTGAACTCTTTTGAAGTGGATAAGAGTGGTGAAAATAAGATTAATTCCTCAAACAAAGAGTCTTTACTGATTGTCAGAAATAGCTTTAAATCCTAGGTATTCCTAGGCTAAATTTCAAACATGAAATAAAGAAAAAAAATATTGTTTAAGGGTGTGTGGGTGGCTCAATTGGTTACGCATCTGACTCTTGATTTTGGCTTAGGTCATGTTCTCATGGTTCATGAGTTTCAGCCCCACATTGGGCTCTGCGCTGATGGCACAGAGCCTGCTTGGGATCCTCTNTCTAGTTCCAGATATTGAAGTCAAACTACTTGTTAATTAAATTAATTGGTTATATGAAGGATTGCTACTCTTTCCCACCTTGACTGAGACTTTGTAGAAAACAGATCCATTCCATTTGATCATGCTATTTTATGATACGCAATTTATTTTTTTTTTCTCCAGAAGTTGAGACTAGGCAAAATCAAAGTTAAAATGCTATTTTAAAGTTCTTTATACAGAGTAACTCCTGAATTTCTCTTCATTAACTTCATGCAAAAATCATTCCCAATAATGAAGGAGCCCCATAGATCAAGACTACTTATATGAATGTATTCATATTTCATGCTAATTAGTCCCTGTACATGCAGTCTCTTTCCCTGGTGTGTCCAGTACATGTGTCTTTGTCCTAGATTGCTCATTAAATCTGCTATAGTTCATTTGAGCACTGTATCACTGTGACTGAATTAGACATTTCAGAATCCGAGGCCTATGAATCCCTCCTCTTGTGTATTTCTTACAAACCATTACAAGCAAGGCTCTAGTAGTGTTGGAGAAATAATGTTCTGTAGTTGATGTGTTCTGTAAGTGTACAGACAAGGTTATCACAAAGGTAGACTGCTACCTCAATGCCTCCATTGTTCATGCCGGTAATATGCCCTGTATCTGACAAGGTTTGAGAAGTAGCAGTCCTTATTCTTTTTAATGGGGACCTCTGAGACCAACAGTGTCTAGAAAAATGCCATACTGTTACACATAGATTTTTCCTAAATTACTGTACATCGAGACCACACAGGCACACACATCCACATGCACCTTTTAAAAAAAAATTAATGCTATTTATTTCTGAGAGAGAAGGAGAGAGACAGCGTGAGCAGGGGAGGGTCAGAGAGAGAGATACAGAATCTGAAGCAGGCTCCAGAGTCTGAGCTAGCTGTCAGCACAGAGCCCGACGTGGGGCTCAAACCCATGAACCCAGAGATCATGACCTGAGATCATGACCTGAGCCAAAGTCAGACTGAGCCACCCAGGTGCCCTGCACTTTTTTTTTTTTTTAATTAACCATCAGACAGTGTTCAGTAGTTAACAATGGTAATACATTCATGCCTGAACTATAATGTTCTGAATCTAGTTCTTTTTAA
>NW_027528698.1:11576-12745 GCF_008692635.1 Crocuta crocuta
AATTTTCTAGCCCTATGTTATAAAAGAACATTGTTGGAAGATGAAGTTTTTGGCTTTACTTTTAGAACCAGGTCTGTACAATCCCAAGGTAAGATATTTTTCAGACTTGGAAATTCCACATTGATTTTCACTTTCCCTATTATTTTTGGTACTTTAGGGTAACAACATTAAAAAATTCTATCCTGTATATATCATATAGATTTTTTAGAAACGAATCCATATCATGTATGTACTTCTACTCAGAATACATATTATAACAACAATAATAAAAGTAGACTGAAGTGCTTATTGGAAAAATTATATTATATTTTTATTGAATTTTAAGGGGTTTTTTTAGATTTTATTTTTAATCTTTATGCCCAATGTAGGACTCAAACTTACAACCCTGAGATCAAGATTTGCATGTTCTACCAACTGAGCCAGCCAGGCATCCCATATATTTTATTGACTCTTTAGATTCTATTTTCTATATATGAACACTTCTGACCAAATGCTATCTGGCAATATCTGTAGTCTTTTGTTTTTTATTTCTAGCAGTAATAAAAGTATTTACCATTATGTTTAATTTCNAAGGCTCTAGTAGTGTTGGAGAAATAATGTTCTGTAGTTGATGTGTTCTGTAAGTGTACAGACAAGGTTATCACAAAGGTAGACTGCTACCTCAATGCCTCCATTGTTCATGCCGGTAATATGCCCTGTATCTGACAAGGTTTGAGAAGTAGCAGTCCTTATTCTTTTTAATGGGGACCTCTGAGACCAACAGTGTCTAGAAAAATGCCATACTGTTACACATAGATTTTTCCTAAATTACTGTACATCGAGACCACACAGGCACACACATCCACATGCACCTTTTAAAAAAAAATTAATGCTATTTATTTCTGAGAGAGAAGGAGAGAGACAGCGTGAGCAGGGGAGGGTCAGAGAGAGAGATACAGAATCTGAAGCAGGCTCCAGAGTCTGAGCTAGCTGTCAGCACAGAGCCCGACGTGGGGCTCAAACCCATGAACCCAGAGATCATGACCTGAGATCATGACCTGAGCCAAAGTCAGACTGAGCCACCCAGGTGCCCTGCACTTTTTTTTTTTTTTAATTAACCATCAGACAGTGTTCAGTAGTTAACAATGGTAATACATTCATGCCTGAACTATAATGTTCTGAATCTAGTT
>NW_027528698.1:13090-13659 GCF_008692635.1 Crocuta crocuta
AATTTTCTAGCCCTATGTTATAAAAGAACATTGTTGGAAGATGAAGTTTTTGGCTTTACTTTTAGAACCAGGTCTGTACAATCCCAAGGTAAGATATTTTTCAGACTTGGAAATTCCACATTGATTTTCACTTTCCCTATTATTTTTGGTACTTTAGGGTAACAACATTAAAAAATTCTATCCTGTATATATCATATAGATTTTTTAGAAACGAATCCATATCATGTATGTACTTCTACTCAGAATACATATTATAACAACAATAATAAAAGTAGACTGAAGTGCTTATTGGAAAAATTATATTATATTTTTATTGAATTTTAAGGGGTTTTTTTAGATTTTATTTTTAATCTTTATGCCCAATGTAGGACTCAAACTTACAACCCTGAGATCAAGATTTGCATGTTCTACCAACTGAGCCAGCCAGGCATCCCATATATTTTATTGACTCTTTAGATTCTATTTTCTATATATGAACACTTCTGACCAAATGCTATCTGGCAATATCTGTAGTCTTTTGTTTTTTATTTCTAGCAGTAATAAAAGTATTTACCATTATGTTTAATTTC
>NW_027528698.1:13750-15307 GCF_008692635.1 Crocuta crocuta
AGCTGGTAGAGCAGTTCCTTTTATGCTAATTACTAGAACGAACAACTTTGATATAAAATATGAGTTGTCATCAAAACAGCAAGTTAAATCACTTTGGCCCTTTAAACCTGTGTATATTTTCTGTTAAGGGCCTTTGTCTTTGATACCTACTCATAACTTCATAAACATCAAGTTATGCATTTATGCAACATATTTTAAGAGTCTGAAAAGTTACTTTGATCTACCAAGTCTTTAAAAATTATGCATATGTATCACTAAGTACCAGACCTTGAGGGAATTTGCTAATCATTGTGACAGTGACTTTAGTTTTCCAGCTCTTTTCTTTCAAACATCTTTGAAGAAAGTATGTGATCATATGTATTGTTATACTATTTAGACATTGTCTATTACTTATTTTGTTTAAATGTTGAGGCTTTAACAACATTTTATTTCATGAAATAAAGAATTTCATAAAATTCTTTATTTAGTTAAAATTAAGCCATGGTACATAAGTGATCATTTAAAACGGAGAGAGGGGAGGCAGGAGGAACTCAAGGACAGCAACTCAGGAACTAAAGGAGATGGCCTTTTAAAAAGAAATATCTTACTTTGGAAAATTAGTACATTTTGAATGTGATGATCCAAATATTTAAATTTGCTATTTGGTTTTAAGTATTTTCTAATTTTTCTCATAAAAACTCACCTTTTCATTTCCTGACACATAATGGATAGCCAATCTACATGTACTATGGAAACATAATTATATCTAAATATCAAATATTCTCAAAAAACGTTAATAGAAAATTGTTTTTATCGTGGAAAAAGAAGAAAAGTCTTTGTGGAGAGAAAAGCAGCAGTGGATTTTAGACTTTTAAAATACAGAATACAGAATCAGGGGAAGGAGACCAAACAATGGTTTACACAAGTTCCTTTAAACTATCATAGTGTCTTACACTGTACTGCATCCCTTAAAAGAGTTAGGCCATCAGTAAATGATTGTGTGTAAACAATCAATCATCCCCATAGAGATGCTCATGGGGGAAATGATTTTGATCAAAAGTAGATTTACTGAATTATTTAAGAAAAACATCAAACCACCAAAGTAGTTGGTTATATAAGTTAGACTCTCTTAAATAAAGTTTCATCATTTAGGCAAAAGTGAAAGGATACAAGTAAAATAAAATTTCTATAATATACTCTTTTAAAATATTCTAGGAAGCTGTAAAAGTCTGTGTAATTGGATAATTTCTTCAATTTTTAACACTAAAATTTGTGAACTTGAGTGCATTTTATGTGGAATATGCTAGTAATAGGAGATGTAAAAGAGAATGAGAGTGAAATACGATGCCAGACCCCAAGAGCTTAAAAATTAAAGAAATAATTTTCATCATACAGATCTCTTATATCTTTGGTTAGCTTTATTCCTAGGTATACAAAATCTATAAGGAACTCATCAAACTCCACACCTGAAAAACAAACAATCCAGAGAAGAAATGGGCAGAAGACATGAACAGACACTTCTCCAAAGAGGACATCCAGATGGCCAACAGACACATGAAACGATGCTCAGCATCCCTC
>NW_027528698.1:17450-17631 GCF_008692635.1 Crocuta crocuta
GTCTATAAAAATTAAAATTAGTAACTTTAGGATTTGTATAATTTAAATTTGAAATTCCTATTAATTATCAATAATATTAAATAAATGGTAATACAAAGTTGACTTAAGACATTCCCAGGTGGTTGGGGTGCCTGGGTGGCTCAGTCAGTTGAGTGTTAGAATATGGCTGGGGGCAAAATCT
>NW_027528698.1:18075-19632 GCF_008692635.1 Crocuta crocuta
AGCTGGTAGAGCAGTTCCTTTTATGCTAATTACTAGAACGAACAACTTTGATATAAAATATGAGTTGTCATCAAAACAGCAAGTTAAATCACTTTGGCCCTTTAAACCTGTGTATATTTTCTGTTAAGGGCCTTTGTCTTTGATACCTACTCATAACTTCATAAACATCAAGTTATGCATTTATGCAACATATTTTAAGAGTCTGAAAAGTTACTTTGATCTACCAAGTCTTTAAAAATTATGCATATGTATCACTAAGTACCAGACCTTGAGGGAATTTGCTAATCATTGTGACAGTGACTTTAGTTTTCCAGCTCTTTTCTTTCAAACATCTTTGAAGAAAGTATGTGATCATATGTATTGTTATACTATTTAGACATTGTCTATTACTTATTTTGTTTAAATGTTGAGGCTTTAACAACATTTTATTTCATGAAATAAAGAATTTCATAAAATTCTTTATTTAGTTAAAATTAAGCCATGGTACATAAGTGATCATTTAAAACGGAGAGAGGGGAGGCAGGAGGAACTCAAGGACAGCAACTCAGGAACTAAAGGAGATGGCCTTTTAAAAAGAAATATCTTACTTTGGAAAATTAGTACATTTTGAATGTGATGATCCAAATATTTAAATTTGCTATTTGGTTTTAAGTATTTTCTAATTTTTCTCATAAAAACTCACCTTTTCATTTCCTGACACATAATGGATAGCCAATCTACATGTACTATGGAAACATAATTATATCTAAATATCAAATATTCTCAAAAAACGTTAATAGAAAATTGTTTTTATCGTGGAAAAAGAAGAAAAGTCTTTGTGGAGAGAAAAGCAGCAGTGGATTTTAGACTTTTAAAATACAGAATACAGAATCAGGGGAAGGAGACCAAACAATGGTTTACACAAGTTCCTTTAAACTATCATAGTGTCTTACACTGTACTGCATCCCTTAAAAGAGTTAGGCCATCAGTAAATGATTGTGTGTAAACAATCAATCATCCCCATAGAGATGCTCATGGGGGAAATGATTTTGATCAAAAGTAGATTTACTGAATTATTTAAGAAAAACATCAAACCACCAAAGTAGTTGGTTATATAAGTTAGACTCTCTTAAATAAAGTTTCATCATTTAGGCAAAAGTGAAAGGATACAAGTAAAATAAAATTTCTATAATATACTCTTTTAAAATATTCTAGGAAGCTGTAAAAGTCTGTGTAATTGGATAATTTCTTCAATTTTTAACACTAAAATTTGTGAACTTGAGTGCATTTTATGTGGAATATGCTAGTAATAGGAGATGTAAAAGAGAATGAGAGTGAAATACGATGCCAGACCCCAAGAGCTTAAAAATTAAAGAAATAATTTTCATCATACAGATCTCTTATATCTTTGGTTAGCTTTATTCCTAGGTATACAAAATCTATAAGGAACTCATCAAACTCCACACCTGAAAAACAAACAATCCAGAGAAGAAATGGGCAGAAGACATGAACAGACACTTCTCCAAAGAGGACATCCAGATGGCCAACAGACACATGAAACGATGCTCAGCATCCCTC
>NW_027528698.1:19640-22576 GCF_008692635.1 Crocuta crocuta
AAAAAACAAAACTAAGTAATTGGTGGAAGAAAAAGGGAAGGTAGTAGTGATTAGAATGTTGCTAATACATAACAAAACTGTTTTTCCATTCTCTCACAAATACTCCATTATTTTTCTATCAGTAATATTCTAATTCATTTTGCTTTTTAAGAATTTTTCAAAAAACTTTTCTCCATATCTATTTTAGCCACCTCCTCTATGACTCACTTGATGTTTAAGTCATATTAATTGGTTAATCCAAAGGTGGTTAACACTGTATTGAGATATTTGTCTTCACATCTCCCTTTCCTCAGCCCATAGATTTAATTAGGCAGAATTTGTGATTATTTTCTAAGTGAACAAAATGGAATTATATAAAGTGATCAGAAGTGGTGATACTGGTAGGAACTTGGTGTGATACTTCAAGTGAAGAACATTAAAGAGAAACCTGAGAAGATCAGTCACAAAGTGATGGGAAGAAAAGCTGAGCATCAAAAGAAAGAAGAAGGATAAATACCAAAGAGGTAAATACTAAAAGAAGGGGGAAAATGACTGACACTTGCCAAAAGCCAAAGCCATAATGTTATTTACTAAAAGCTATAATAATCAAGATAGTGATTTACTGGCATAAGATATAGATCAATGAAATTTTTAAAATTGGGAATCCAAAAATAATCCGAATAATCTAGCCAATGAATATTAGACGGAGGGAAAATTATGGGAAATAGGCTTAACAAATGGTGTTGAGACAACAGGATATCCACATGCAAAAGAATGTAGTTGGATAAAACAATAAAATTCTTAGAAGGAACCATCAGAACAAATTTTTGTCACCTTGAATTAGGCAATGGTTTCTGAAATATGACACCAAAAGTACAATCAACAAAAGAAAAACATTGGGCTTTATCAAACTTAAAACTTTTATGTTTCCAAAGACACTATCAAGAAAATGAAAAAGTCAACCCACAGAATGGGAGAAGATATTTGCAAAAGTAAAATGACAAATAATGCCATTAAAAATGGGCAAAGGATCCAAACAAATATCTGCAAAGAATATATAGNTCAAATCATCCTACAACTCAGTGGATGTACTAAAACCACTGAACTGATTAAAAAATAAATGAGAGTACATATCTAGAAGGTCTTGTCAAGCATAATGTGAGGATGAAGAATGGTAAGAAATAGGAGAAAAGTTGAGAGGTAGTAACTAGAGCCCACGGAGAAGGTAGTTTTAACAGAGCAATAAACATGGGCATCAAACTGCCAGGAGTCAAAGAAAGAGGTGGATGTAAAGGCACTCAATGTAGACATCATGACTGAAGATGATGAGCCATGAAGGGAATACAAACAAAATTATATAGATACTATGACAATATGTACATTGAAAGCAATTCCATAAACATTTCCCACAGATATTCTATGGAATTTTGGGGATTGTTATTTCTATAATGCAATTAATTTTCTAATTTCTTAAGATTAAAGTATATATATGAAAATAACCATGCTTATATGTGGCACTGCCACAGTTGTGTTTTTTGGTTTTTGTTGTTGTTTTGGTTTGGTTTTTACATAAACAGCTTTTTAAGTTAAAAATTATAGTTTGGAACTTTTCCTATTTTTGTTGTGTTTCAACTATTTTTTTTTTCTTCAAAATAAGACCTGGATATAACTGCATGAAAGTAAAACAGAAACATAGGGAGCCTCGGTGTTTACAAGTGTCCCAGTTTGTTGGAAGCTCTGGTCTCTTTTGGTGTCATTGGAATGCTACTCTTTATGTAGGTCCATTGTGCTACTGATACACTCTGAATAAGATTCACTCTCCCTCAATAGAAGCAGGTGCTATGGAACAGCTACTGTTTGCACAGTGACTTTCCAGACAAAAGTTTTATACAAATGGAACATACAAATAATTCCTGGGAGACCTCCTCTGTAAATTTCCTAAACAATTGCCCAGCTGCAGTAATGCCCCATGTGTCACTCTTAAGGTCAGTTTGGTATCAAAGCCTTTTTTAATAACACTACTACAAACATATTTATAAGAAATACATCCCACAGAATTTAACATTTGGAGTTATATTTCATTAATTGATGAAAGTCTTAGTATGAGACCTATATTGCAAATAATTTTTGGCTGTTGGTGCTTATAGCTTTAAAACAATTAAGTATTGGCTTAAAAATTAAGTATTGGCAAGAAATATCTTTATAGCACTTTGGCTATCACCTATTGTACTTTAAAACATTATCTTTAAAAGTAGCAATTGCATATACTTTACTTACTTTGCAAAATGAATTATATTTGCACCTTATAAAAATGTAAAGGAATTTTTTTAATGATAGTTCAACAATATACACTGGGAACTATATTATTTCTAATTTACCTCTGTACATAATTTGCATAAATGTCACTCCATACCTTCACGATCTCAGGAAATTTCATTAACAGACATTAGAATAAATGAAGGTACAGATGAAGCTTAGGTTTCCACCTGAAATTGTATCAACAGGTTTTCAAATTCATTTACTTCAGTATTCCTAAAATTCTTGTAATGCAGGTATGTCTCAAATAAATTATGACATAAAATAAAAATTCCACTCTGAAAATTAGAGAATAACTAACAGAATCATGTTTTGTAAAAAAAAAAAAAAATGTATGTGAGAATACCGGCATCATTTTTTAGAAGCATTATTAACACTATAGTTGCTAATCAGCAAATACTCATACCAGACATGCAAAGGAAAATAAAAGGCTTTCTAAAGGAAGGCTAAGCAATATGTTTAAAAAATAACTTTTACATGTGAGAAAAAGTTATGTTGCTTATCATCCAATGAGACAATTATAAGAAGTCTCAAGGTGAAATCATGGTGAAAATATTTTTCTATGCAGCTGGAGTACAGAAGGAAGGTAGAGCAACAGTTCTTAACCTAAACTTAGAACTGAAAGATCAAGAGAGTCATTT
>NW_027528698.1:22852-25239 GCF_008692635.1 Crocuta crocuta
TCCCCCATCCTTCTGTTGAAAAACATTGTTTCTAGGGTTGATCCTCTCAGAGTTCCTGATTAAGTTAGACTTGGTTAGAAAATCACATCACAGGGGCGCCTGGGTAGCTCAGTTGGTTGGGCAGCCAACTTTGGCTCAGGTTATGATCTCATGGTTTGTCAGTTCGAGCCCTGCTTTAGGCTCTGGCCTGACAGCTAGCTCAGAGCCTGGACCTTGTTTCACATTCTGTGTCTCCCTCTCTCTCTGACCCTCCCCTTTCACAGTTTCTCTCTCTCTCAGAAATAAATAAAACGTTAATTTTTTTTAAAAGAAAAGCACATCACAATATAACTCAGATATGCTATAAAAATAAATTCATGTTTTAAGTTCTATGAAGCTTTCAATCAGAATCTTATTTTTTGCAACTATATTTTACTGTGTTCAACAAGCACTTGAAACATATTTACTAAGCACCTATTAACATTGGTTACTCTGTATCTCCTACCTAAATGGGAGCTGGACTTTTATTATAAATGATTATTCTCCTATCATTTATACAACCATATTAGTCCTCATAAGAACAATCTTCAACTTTTGGAGATACTATCAAAATATAGTTATCATGTTTTGTAAAGTGAAGTTTCCATTTTCAAGTTTGGATTACAATGATTTTCAAATGCTTTATCCCTTCTATACCTACTTGGGTACTATAATGTCCTTAGGGCCTATATTAAATATGCCATCAATAATGCATCCCAGTTAACATATAAAGTTAGAGCAAAAGCACAACTATTATTAACTATGAATCTGTTTGCACTATGAGGTAAAGCCATACTTGTTGTTGGGACCTGGATCTCTGCTGAAGTCTAAGGATGTCAACATTTAGGCAGGAATAATAGGTTATTTCCCATTTTCAGCTTTTGCAATGAAGGAGAATTTTTTTTTAACTAAGATTTAGGAGGAAGTTAGCTAAAATGTTTTAGAACGCTGCTTACTACTTATAAAATTGACCACCTAATTTGTAGACTGTTGAAAATGAGACATGTTTTAGAAATTATTGCATTCTCAGCTCACCTCTAAGAAGGTAACTCTGAAGTTTGGAGCTAAATCTATCAATAACTTATAAAACATAACATGATAAAATATTAAGACTGTTGCCAGCACAAGCAAACATTCCCCACACAGCCATATGTCAGCTTTCTCAGGAGTAACCCAGGCTCCCAAATCCAGGATATTAGAAAAATAAAATATAGGGAATCTATATTTTAGGGGTCTAATCAACAGGAGACAACTGGCTTTTTAAAGGAGGGGTCAGAGTTGATGAGCTGATCTATCTTTAACAAATACATTCATTCCCAAATTTGAGAAATAAATTAGCTATTTTATGATAGAAATCAAGAATAATCAGATCTTACTCAGAGAGTGATAACCTCCTTTCACATTGGCTAGTTGCTTTGTTTCTTTACATCTTCTCATCAGATCATACCATGGAAAAATAAATGGAAATATAAGTGAAACTATTCAAACTTGCTACTATAGCATAGCCCTGATATATTTACATTTGAACACAGCCCACCAAGCACTAACAAGGTTGAGGGAGAGAGGGAAGGCTTTCATTTGAGTAGAAAAGTGAAAATGGCACTGAAAGCTACTCTTGCCTCTTCTAGCCTAACACAGACCAAGATATGTCTTTCTTTGATGTGGGGATGACCTGAATCTGTGTCTCTTTCAGAGGTACTGGCTCTAGAATATGCACAGAAATAAATACTATGCATGGGCATTCATTTGAAGATATTAATGAAAGTTTCACATAAACACCCAGAGATCTTTCAAATCTCTCTATTTCAAAAACTTTGACAATATTAATGGATAACATTAAAGGTAATACATTTTTTAGCAAAATCAGTGCACAAACTAGAATCATTCTTCTGGGTAAAATAGCCTAAATATAGAGTCTAAAATTTTCCAATCCACTTTAGCCCTTATGATCTAACAAAGCAATGTCTATCTTCTCAAGTGTTTTGACACATAAGAAAATCTCTAGTATCTTATTGTATTGTTTATGGCTAATACATCCTCCTAGACTAGTATTTACTTTAGTTAGACTGTAAGAATGAATAATATGTGTATATATTCATATTTAAATGTCTTATTAACTGGGATTTATTGCAGCTGAAATCTGACTTCCTTTTGGTAATAGTAAAGTTGATTTGCCATCTTTGGTGTGTTATGGCGGAAAATGTTTCATACTGTTTGTATTGTCATTGCCAGGTTAAGGAATTTAAACAGTTAATTGATATAATTAAAAAGTAAATTGAAAATAGAATACTAAATCTAAAACTCTTACCTATACCAACAGAATATAATCTTTTCTCTTAATGATTACATTCACAAATCTAAAGCCATGA
>NW_027528698.1:25261-25597 GCF_008692635.1 Crocuta crocuta
TAAAGGCATGAATCAAAATATACTTCCAATATGCCATTATCAAAAAAATTTAATATCATAGGGTTATATGCATAGATAGATGGTTGTCATGTAGTAACAGTGAAAATCAGAAAGTGAAATGTCTGCTCTGGTAAATCTTTTTGCTTGACAAAATGCCCTACAGTCAAGAGGAGCAGTACGATGAAAGAAGTGAGTATGAGTCATGGAGCCAGGTTGCCTGGAATCAAATTCCAACTCTCTCACTTACTAGTTGTCTGACATTGGTTAATTTACTTAATCTTCTTTGTAAGTCAGGTTTTTTTTTTTCTCATTTATAAAGAAAGAATATCTGCTTCC
>NW_027528698.1:25716-30222 GCF_008692635.1 Crocuta crocuta
AAGAAAGGATATCAGCTTCCACTGGGGTACTGTGAGAATTAAATGAGTCACCTACAGCAATGTCAAACACATAGCAAGTGCTAGCGGTTTGTGGCTGTTATTATTTTTAGAGCCTTTGGAATAATTTATATCAATTTGTGAGTATACAGAAATATATGAAAACCATGAAATTGTAATGAAATTAAGCAAAAGAAAATATTAGAAGCAAAGAAAGAAAAAGAAAAAGAACAAGTCTAATATCTAACATGAAGCAATTAAAATCTGAAAATAAATATTATGAATAATTTCTAATTACTAGTGAGAATCAGAAACCAGAGTTATAAAATAATAAAAATGAATCAAATAGTATACTGGACATGAATGAAATTTGCCAAATGCCTAATACATCTCTACATCACACATACACACATGTAACATTTTAAGGAACATATATTTGTCTGAAAAGGTGGAATTTTAAAATATGGTTTAAAAGTTAAAAGTCATTATCTTGGGATACCAGAATTCCAAACGGCATTAATTTTTGTTTGCATTGTACTTTTTTCCAAATTTGCCAATGACTTTTCCAGATTTTCTATAACAAGCATTAATTTAATATAAAATTCTGAAAATGAATTGCTCTTCAATAATTTTAAGAACATTATTTTTAAGAGACAAAACAAAATAAACCATTTTGTATTATAAAAAATCACAGACCTGTAAAGATATGTATCTAGAGAATAAATAGAGGTTCTCTTCTACCAAAACTCATCTTAAAAGCCACCTTTCTGAACTGTTCCTATTCTGCCTAAGAGAGGGAAGATAGTATTATACCATGCTCCAAATAACAGGATTCAAGATCAACAACACCACCCATTGCCAACATTACAAACAATGTATTTGAAAACAGTATAAACAATGTATTTGAAAATGTATATATCATTTATAGGAGAACCATATTTACAGTTTCTCATCACTCTCAAAATAACATTAAAACTAGGTGGAACTAGTATTATTATCCTTACTTTACAATGCACAAAACAGGTTCAGATGAGTAAATTAATTTGCTTGATGTCAGGGCTAGAAAGTTACAGTGCTGGTATTATAACCTGGGTCTTCTCATTCCTAGTCCAGTAATAAATACCACTCTCTATCATGCTCCCTGTAATCCATAGCCTTTAACAATCTAACCCTAGTGCAAACCCTTACCTCTAGTCAGGGCAACTTACGTTTTTGTTTTTGTTTCCCCGAATTTTTCTAACAAGCTTTCATTAGAACTAATTTCCTGTAACATACATGTTTCTTTACAAGTCTCTCTCCCCACAACACTACAAGTTCCCTGATGATAGTAATATCATCTTTGAATACTGAGTATAAGAAAAAGTACTCTGCACAAATGAAGGGCTTAGTCAATATTTTCTGAGTGATAATTTTTAGTTTAAATGCATACAATATATTCGACTTGCCCACCCTAAGAGGAATGCCTGTCCGTTTTATCAAATATACTGACAAGTATTTCTCTAATCCAATTCAGATTCTACTTATTCCTTATATTTTAATATCACTGGCTATTACTGATTTCATATTTAGAACTTAACACTGCTTGAGTTCTATCCTTTGGTCTTTGGGAGATTCTTGTGAAATATCTATTCTAAGTATATGACTCAAGGCTCCCAATATCCATTCATATACAAAAATGCTTTTAATACTTTCTCTGTATAAGTCTCAGAAGGATACTAGAAAGAATAGAAAATGGACTTCACCCATGAAGATTTTACTTTCTGAAAGAGAGACTATTTGCTTCTAAAGAGTAAATATCATAAGAAATCAAGAATTGTAGTCATATTACTGCAATTTCCCCCTTTGATGGCTCAAATAATCATCCTTATGTGTAATAACATTTTTTTACAGACAGTGGATACTTGTGCAAAATCACTTTGCTACTGCAAATACACATCCAAAAGGTAACTATTGTTAATTAGAAAAAATCCCCATAAGATTTGGCTACATACACACATCACAAAGTTAAGAACTGTGTTCCTGAGTCAGCTCAAGCAAGGGTTTATTTAAAGTATACTTCAGGTTTATTCTCACTAGGAAGTGTTTCATACAACTGCATTAACCATTCCTTGTTAAAATGTATTTATACTGAAGCTGATGTGAACTAGATTACCTGAACAGAGAAGTGATTAGGTCAACCACAGCACCAGATACCCAAGAGCTTAAATTTTCCTTGTTCTTTAGGATTTCTTTCAATCCAGTTGATGTTTCACTTGCACTGGCATTATTCCCATTAGCTTTAGGGTTCAGGTAGATTTAAATACAGAAGTCTTGGCATTAACTATCTGATGTAGTCCACCAAGGATATGTTTCACATAATGATGTAACAATTGTAGTCTTTCCTCATTTTTATACCTTAAGTAACAGGCTTAGATTTTTTTTAGCAAAGACTTGTTTGAGGTTGTCAATAGAAAACTATGTCATTAATAATTAGAACAGTGGCAAAATGGTTAAAATTAATAAAAATTCAGGTAAAAATCTATTACAAGTTATTATATATTGGAAGGGAGAAAACTGTTTAAAATCATTTATGTAACTATTTCTGAGAAGTATCTCTTAGATAAAAAGTTAACATTAAAACAATAAAAACACATAGTGAACTATTCTTAAATCTAAAGCTAAAATAGCACCTGCTTTCAACAGATACATGAAAATATGTTCAAATATCACTCATCATTAGGGAAATACAAGTCAAAACCACAATGAGATATCACTTCATACCTCTCAGAATGGCTAAAATCAGAAAAACAAGAAACTAGTTTGGCAAAGATGTGGAGAAAAAGAAACCTCCGTGCACTACTGGGAAGAATGTAAACTGGTGTAGTCACTGTGGAAAACAGCATACAGTTTTCTCAAAGAAATTAAAAATAGAACTACCCTATGATCCAGTAATTTCACTATTGAGTATCTAACCAAAGAATATGAAAATATTAATTTGAAAAAGTAATACACCCCTATGTTTAGTGCAGCATTATTTACAACACCCAAATTATGGAAGCAGCCCAAGTGTCCACTGACAGATAAGTGGATACAGAAGATGAGGGGTGTGTGTGTGTGTGTGTGTGTGTGTGTACACATACAACAGAATATTACTCAGCCACTAAAAATTATAAAATCTTGCCATTTGCAACAACATGGAAAAATACAAAGTATATAATGCTAAGTGAAATAAGTCAGAGAAAGACAAATACCATATGATTTCACTCACATATGGAATTTAAGAAACAAAATAAATGAACATGGGGAGGAAAGAAAGAGAGAAAACCAAGAAATAGACTCCTAACTATAGACAACAAACTTAGGGTTACCAGAGAGGAGGAGGGTCGGGGAGATGGGTTAAATAGGTGATAGGGAATAAAGAAGGCACTTGCTTTGATGAGCTCTGGGTATTGTATCAAAGGGTTGAGTCACTAAATTCTACACCTGAAACTAATATTACACACTACATGTTAACTACCTGAAATTTAAATAAAACTTGGAAAAATAGAGAACAAACAGGTGGTTACCAGAGGGAAGGTAGGTAGGGGTAATGGGTGAAATAAATAAAGGGGATTAAAGTACACTTATCATGAACACTGAGTTATATATGGAATTGTTAAAATGCTATTTTGTATATCTGAAACTAATATAATACTGTGTGTTAACTATGATGAAATTAAAATAAAAAAAAATAGGTGCACCTGCGTGGCTCATTCGGTTAAGTGTCCAATTTTGCCTTAGTTCTTGATCTCATGGTTCATCAGTTTGAGCCCCACATACGGCTCTGTGCTGACAGCTGAGCCTGAAGCCTGTTTCAGATTCTGTGTCTCGCCCTCTTTCTTCTCCTCCCCTACTTGGTCTCTCTCTCTCTCTCAGAAATAAATAAGCATTAAAATATAAATAAAANAGCACAGGGGATGCTTCGGGAAGCAAAACCATTCTGTAATTGTAATGTCATTATACAGTTTTCAAAACACATACACTGTAGAACACTGAGAGTGAACCCTAATGTAAACTATGGATTTCGGTTAACAGTAGTGTATCAATTTTTGTTCATTAATGGTAATAAAGGTATCACATCAATGCAAGGTATTAATAATAGGGAAAACTGGGGGCAGAGCGAGGGCATATATTGGAACTCTGTAGTTTACTCAATTTTTATGTAAACTAAAACAGTGTCACTTAACAAGAATTCTGGGGAAGATGGTGAGTCGGAGTACCCTAGGCTCACCTCCTGCCAAGGATACAACTAGAGAAAACTCACATCAGTGTAAATAACTGAGAAAATGACCTGAAAGCTGGGAGAATAAATTCCATAACTAAATGCAGGGAAGAAGCTACATGGAAAAGGTGCAAGATATGTACCTGTGTTTCTTAACATACAGAAACAGATGCAGAGACTTAGAAAAACTGAGGAGACAGAAAAATATGTCCCAATGAAAGAAAGAGACAGACTCACAGCAAAAGACTCAAGCGAAATGGAGGTAAGTG
>NW_027528698.1:30315-36355 GCF_008692635.1 Crocuta crocuta
GAGAAGACAGAGTAATTCATTCCAAATAAAAGGACAGGACAAGGCCATGGACAGAGATCTAGGTTAAAGAGATGTAAGTAGCATGTCTCATAGAGAATTTAAAGTAATGATCATAAAGAGAGTCACTGGACTTGAGAAAAGAGTGGAGAACATCAGTGAAAGCCCCAACACAGAGGTAAAAAAAATAATCAAAGATGAACACAATAAATGAAATTAAAAATACACTAGATGGAATAAATAAGAAGACTAGACAAAGCAGAAGAATGAATCAACAATCTGGAGGACAGAGTAATGGAAAGTAATAAGGCTGAGTAGATGAGAGAAAAAAATATGTAAAATGAAAATAGACTTAGGACACTCAGTGACTCCGCCAACTGCAATAACATTTGCATCACAAGGATACCAAAAACTGGAAGAAAAGGAAAAATGGAACAGAAATTTTGAGAAAATAATAGGTGAAAACTTCTTCAGTCTGGGGAAGGAAACAGAGATGAAGATTCGGGAGGCACAGAGATTCCCCAACAATATCAATCCAAAGAGGTTCACACCAAAACACAAAGTAATTAAGATTACTTAATTAATTAATTACTTTGGTATAAGTAATTAAAAAGTAGTGATAAAGAGAATTTTAAAACCAGCAAGAGAAAAGAAAGCAGTTACATACAAGCAAAACCCCATAAGGCAATCAGCAGATGTTTCATGAAAACTTTTGAGGACCAGAAGGGAGTAGCATGATGTATTCAAATTGCTGAAAGGGAAGGATATGCAGCCAAGAACACTCCATCTGGCAAGGCTCTCATTCAGAACAGGAGAGATAAAGACTTTTCCAAACAAAAGTTAAAGGAAATGATGACCACTAAATGAGTCCTACAAGAAATGTTAAAGGGGACTCTTTAAGTGGAAAGATAAGACCATAAGCAAGAGTAGGGAAAGTATGAAACACAAAAGCAGTAAAAATAAATATGTCTGTAAATAAGGGACTCACAAAATAGAAGCATGTAAAGTGTGACACCATATATCTAAAACACGGGGGAAGAGGAGTAAACAATGGGTTCAAAGTTAAGCAAACATCAACTTAATATAGACTGCTATACACAGAAGATAAAAACATAATGGTAAATAAAAATCAAAAATCAGTAAAAGACATACAAAAAATAAAGAGAAATTCAAGTATATCACTAAACAAAGCTAACTAATCATAAGACAAGTATGCAAGGGAAGAAATGAATGGAGAAGCATTATAAAAACAACCACAAAACAAATAACAAAATGGCAATACATACATGCATATTCATAATTGAGCGTAAATGGACTAAATATCCAATATAGGGTGACAAAAAGACAAAAAAGAAAAAAAACAAAAACAAACAAACAAAACCAAGATCATGTGAGCCCAGGTGGCCCAGTCAGATAAGTATCCAACTTTCGATCTTGCCTCAGGTCTTGATCTCAGAGTTGTGAGTTTAAGTCCCACACAGGACTCTGCACTGGGCATAAAGGCTATTATAACAACAACAACAACAACAACAACAACAACAAGATCTATCTATATACTGCCTACAAGAGATTTATTTCAGACCTAAAGACACATGCCGATTGAAAGCAAAGCGATGTGAAGCATTTATCATGCAAACTGTTGTGAAAAGAAAACTGGGATACCAATACTCATATCAGAAAAAATATACTTTAAAGCAAAGACTTTAACAAGAGACAAAGAAGGGACACTATATAATGATTAAGGAGATAATCCAATAAAAAGATATAACAATTGTAAATATTTATGCATCTAACATGAGAGCGTCCAGATACTTAAAGCAGTTAATAACAAACATAAAAGAAGTAATTAATAATAATACAATAATAGTAGGGGACTTCAACATCCCACTCACATCAATGGACAGATCATCCAAATGGAAAATCACCAAGGGAACAGAGGCCATAAATGACACACTGTACCAGATGGATTTAACAGATACACTCAGAATTTTCCATCCTAAAACAGCAGAGTATACAGACTTTTCAAATGCACATGGAACATTCTCCAGAATAGATCACATATTAGGCCACAAAACAATTCTCAACAAATTCAAAAAGACCAAAGTCATTCCATGCATCTGTTCTAAACTCAACAATATGAAACTAAAAGTCAACCACAGAAAAAATCTGAAAAGAGTACAAATACATGGACATGAAATAACATGCTACTAAATAATGAATAGGAAAACCAAGAAAATAGAGAGGGAATCAAAAAATTCATGGATACAAATGAAAATGCAAATGCAAACACAATGGTCCAAAACCTTAAGGATGTAGCAAAAGGGGTCTTAAGAGGGGAGTTAATAGCAATACAGGCCTACTTACAGTAGCAACAAAAATACCAAAACAAACAAACAAAGCAAAAAAAAAAAACAAAAAAAAAAACCCACACTAAGCTCCAACTAAAGGAGCTAGATAGAGAACAACAACAATAAAAACTGAAAATCATGGGGCACCTGGGTGGCTCCGTCGGTTAAGCATCCGACTTCGGCTCAGGTTATGATCTCACAGTTTGTGGGTTCGAGCCCCGCGTCGGGCTCTGTGCTGACAGCTCAGAGCCTGGAGCCTGCTTCGGATTCTGTGTCTCCCTCTCTCTCTGTCCCTCCCCAGTTCGTACTCTGTCTCCCTCTCTCTCTCAAAAATAAATAAAACATTTAAAAAAACTGAAAACTGGGGCGCCTGGGTGGCTCCGTCGGTTAAGCATCCGACTTCGGCTCAGGTTATGATCTCACAGTTTGTGGGTTCGAGCCCCGCGTCGGGCTCTGTGCTGACAGGTCAGAGCCTGGAGCCTGCTTCAGATTCTGTGTCTCGCCCTCTTTCTGCCCCTCCCCTGCTCACACTCTGTCTCTCTTTCTCTCACAAAAATAAATAAACATTAAAAAATTAAAAAAAATAAAAAATAAAAAACTGAAAACCAGCAGAAGAAAAGAAATAATAAAGGTTAGAGCACAGATAAATGAAACAGAATGTAAAAAAAAAAAAAAAATCAAACACATCAATAAAACCAGGAGCTTATTCTTTGAAAAGATCAACAAAACTGATAAACTTTTAGCCACACTTACAAAGGGGGGGGGGGAAACTCAAATAAACAAAATCAGAAAGGAAAGAATAGAAACAAAAACGGGCACTGCAGAAATGCAAAGGATTATAAGACAGAATTGAGAAAAAATACATGCCAACAAATAGGACCACCTAGAAAAAATGGATAAATTCCTAGAAACATATACCCTCTTAAAATTGAAACAGGAAGAAATAGAAAATTTGACCACAGCAATCACAAGCAAGAAAATTGAAACAGTAATTAGGAAACTTCAAACAAACAAGTCCAGGACCAGATGGTTTCACAGGCAAGTTTTACCAAACATTTAAAGTAGAGTTAATACCTATTCTCACAATATTCTAAAAGACAGAAAAGGAAGAAAATTTTCCAAATTCATTTTACAAGGTCTGCATTACCCTGACACCAAAACCAGGGTACAAAAGACCTACAGGCCAATATCTTTAATGAACATACATGCAAAAATCCTTAACAAAGTAACGGCAAACACAAAACATTAGTAAATAGAATCTAAAAATATATTAAAAGAATCAAAATCATATACCATAATTAAGTGGAATTTATTCCTGGGATGCAAGTTTATTTCAATAATCACAAATCAATCAATATGATATACCACATTAATAAAAGATAGGATAAGAACCATATCATTATTTCAGTAGATGCAGAAAAACCATTTGATAAAGTATAGCATCCATTCATGGTAAAGCATCCATTCACGGTAAAAACCCTCATCATAGGGGATTCAAAGTGAAAATACCTGAATATAATTAAGGCCATACAGGAAAAACACACACCAACCATCATCCTTAATGGGGAAAAACTGAGAGCTCTCCCCCTAAGGTCAGGAATAAGACATGGGTGTTCATGCTCACCATTTTTATTCAACATACTACTGGAAATCCAAGCCTCAGCAGACAAAAAAAAAAAAGAAATAAAAGGTATCCAAGTCAACAAGGAAGAATTAAAATTTTCAATATTTGAGATGACAAGATAGTTTATATAGTAAACCCAAAAGACTCCACCAAAAAACTACTAGAATTGATAAATGAAATCAGTAAGTTTGCTGGCTAAAAAAAATCACTGTACAGAAATCCTTTGCATTTCTATATACTAAAAAACACATCAGAAGGAGAAATTAAGAACATATTCCCATTTACAAACATAACAAAAATAACTAGGAATAACCCTAACCAAGGAGGTAAAAGACCTGTATTCCGAAATTATAAAACACTGATGAAAAATGTTGAAAACAACAGAAGGGAATGGAAAGATAATTCATGCTATGGGCTGGAAGAATAAATATTGTTAAAATGGCCATACTACTCAAAAAAATCTACAGATTTAATGCAGTGCCTATCAAAATACCAATAGCATTTTTTCACAGAACTAGAACAAACAATCCTAAAACGTGTATGGAACCACAAAAGACCCTGAATAGCCAAAACAATGTTAAAAACGAAAAGCAAAGCTGGAGGTATCACAATTCCAGATTTCAAGTTCTACTACAAAGCTGGCATAAACAAATAGACACATAGATCAATAGAACGGAATAGAAAACTCAGAAACTAACACGTTTATATGATCAATCCATCTTTGACAAAAGACACAAGAAAAGCAATGTGAAATCTTTGACACAAGATGCAAGAATATGCAATGGGAGAAACTTTCAACAAATGATGTTGATGTTGGAAAATCTTGACAGCTACATGCAAAATAATGAAACTGGTCCACTTTCTTAAACCATATAGAAAAAGAAACTCAAAGTGGTTTAAGGACCTAAATGTGAGACCTGAATACATAAAAATCTTAGAAGAGAAGACAGGCAGTAATTACTCTGACAGTGGCCATAGTAATATTTTTCTACGTATGTCTCCTGTGGCAAGGAAAATAAAAGTAAAAATAAACCATTAGCACTATATCAAAACAAAAAGTTTCTGCACAGTGAAGGAAACAATCAACAAAACTAAAAGATAACCTACAGAATAGGAGAAGATATGCACAAATAACATATCCAGTAAAGGATTAGTATCCCAGAGATATAAAGAACTAATATAACTCAATACCCAAGAACAATTAATGCAATTAAAAGTGGGACTAAGATATGAAGAGACATTTTTCCAAAGAGGACATACAGATGGCCAACAGATACACAAAAAACACAAGAAACAAGTGTCAGCGATGATGTGGAGAAAAAGGAACCCTCATGCACTGTTGTTGGGAATGCAAACTGGGGTAGTCACCATGGAAAACAGTGTGAAGGTTTCTCAAAATTTAAAGACAGAAATACCTTATGATCCAGTAATCATACTACTGTGTCTAAAAAATCAAAACCAGTAATTCAAGTAGATACATGCACCCCTACATTTATTGTAGCATTATTTACCATAGCCAAATACAGAAGCAGCCCAAGTGTCCATGGATACATGGATAGATAAGTGAATAAGGAAGATGTGGTACACACACACACACACACACACACACACACACACACACACACTCAGTGGAATATTATTCCACCATAAAAGAATGAAATCTTGACATTTCCAACAACATGGATTGAACCAGAGAATAGAATGCTAAGCGAAATAAGTCAGAGCAAGACAAATACCATATGATTTCACTCAGATGTGGAATTTAATAAACAGATGAACAAGGAAATGAAAAGACAAAGATAAATCAAGAAACAGATTCTCAATTATAGAGAAGAAAGTGATGGTTACCAGAGAGGAGGCAGGTAGAGAAATGGGTGAAACAGGTGATAGGGATTAAAGAGCACACTTATGATGAGCACAAAGTAATATTGAATTACTATATTGTATACCAGAAACTAATATAACACTGTGTGTAAACTATATGTAAAATGAAAGCCTTAAGAAAAACTTTAAATATCTGTTTATTAAAATAATAAAAAATTAAAATAGCACCAATTTCCTATGAATGCTC
>NW_027528698.1:36497-40321 GCF_008692635.1 Crocuta crocuta
TATCTTATGAATGCTCAATTAACCAATAGGTTAATAATATATAATTAATGTTTTTATGTTATGTAAAGCCACTGTATGGTTAAGCATGAGGCAAAAGTATAATACATGGAATATGTTGGTATATTGATAATATGGTCAAAAGAGCAGCCAAAACACAGTATTTCTCATGAAAATAAAAACTAAAATTGATCTTAACTGAATATTGTTTATCCACCTTACTTTGCAATGATTTAAGGATACTTACAAATATATCACACCAAAGCTACAAAAAATAGACATATTTTCGTACAAACTTGTATATTAAAATTCTAAGATGCTAGCATCTTCTGTTTCACATAGGAACAAGCAAATAAAATTAGAGGCTTGTTAATGTGACAAGACAGCTATACTTTATTTAAAATGATTAATCAATCAAAAATATATGAGCATATGATGCTGGAATTAAGGGAAACTTGGAGCATTTAGCCTCCCACAAATCTGGTCTGATGTTTAAAATACAGCAATACATCATGAATGCATATGTCAGATTAATAAATGCAAATTCTAAAATATATTATGCTAACAACTCTGAACACATTTTGCACACAGCAATTTCCTTGTTCACCTAGGCAACAAGACTGCCACATTTACCTGCTTCTCTCAGGTCCTGGTTCTCCAACAAGCCATCTTGACAGAAAGTACGAAGTACAATTAAATTACAGCACATCAGCACCACTCACGTGGCTTTTCTTCCTATTAAATTGATTAGGGTTTCATGAAGATTGTACCAGTAATCTAAGAGGCAGTCAGATAATTTTTGAAGCCATGCCACTGTAGCTTGTTTTTATCTCATTATCACTGAAACATTTCAGTAGTGCTAAAGGAACTGGTTACTGGGAACTTTTCAAACTTTTTTTTTAAAGTTTACTCACTTTGAGAGAAAGAAAGAGCATAAGTGGGGAGGCACAGAGAGAGAGAGAATCCCAAGCAGTCTCTGCACTGCCAGCACAGAGCCTAACACAGTGCCGGAACCCACAAAACCATTAGATCATGACCTGAGCCAAAACCAAGAGTCAGACACTTAACTGACTGAGCCACCCAGACACCCTAGGAACTGCTTGCACTTCTAATTNTATATGACTGTAAAATGAACTCAGAAAGGCCCAAATTACCCTGAGACACTACATAACCTTTCCTAACCCATTTGGATTATATCTGAATTCATGCCATGATATAGAACTTTATCAAAATTGTACTATATTTATGATTTATGACTTAATATACTCTTTANGAAAATTCTAAACTGATGATGTCCAAAAAGAAAGATTCATATAGAAAAATAAAAATACTAATAGTAACTATAATCCTTTCTTCAAATGGCCATATTAAAAAATGTGATTATAAAGTTTGTATTGTGAGGCATATCTTAGGGTTAAAGTTTTCTGGTAATTAGGTTTGAGAAATATTATATTAAACATGTTCCAAGAGATGTACAAAGCAATTTCTTGCAAATGACCTCAGGCAGCTTTAAGAAAATTGTTAAAAGTAGTAGTNAGACCTCAAAGAAACACAGTTTTGCCAAGGATGAAAATAAATCACATTTAATATTAACCAGTAAAACTAGATCACCAACAAGGTCTTGCTACAAACTAATATATTAGCTCTTGCTAACCATACAACCCAGAATAGCTATAACATGAGTCAACTTACAGGTAGACAAATACAGTGATTTAAGCAATGATATATTTTAAGAGATTAAAACAAATTCTATCATGAGAGACAGCTTCGAAACTCTATAAGCAAAGACAAAGGTAAATATGCAGCAGTTAAAAATTGGATGGAGAACACACTGATGGTTACCAGAGGGGAGGTGGGATGGTTTCAAAGGGTGGTGGGCATTAGGGATGCACTTGTATGAGCACCAGGTGCTGTATGGAAGTGCTGAATCACTACACTCTACACCTGAAATTAATATTAAACTCTATGTTTACTAACTGGAATTTAAATAAAAACTTAAAAAGGAAACAAAAGTACTAGCCATAATAAAAAAGAAAAAGAATCAACTCCCAGACACATCATAATCAAACTGCTAGAAACTACAAAGAAAAAATGTGACAGCAGCCACAGAAGGAAAACATGAAATGAAAAATTATATATAAAGAAGCAACCATTTGAGGTAGAGGAGTAAAGATGATGGATCAGTATGGAGACCCTAGGCTTGCCTCATCCTTTGGACACAGCTAGATAAATATCAAATCATTCTAAACACCAAGAAATCAGTCTGAGGAATGAAAGAACATACTGCAGAACCAGAAGGAGAAAAGAACCCACACTCTGGAAGGTAGGAAACACAGAAATGCGATTCTGGGCAGAAAAGAATTGCAGGTGCTGCAGAAAAGAGGGAGGCTTGATCTCAGAGAAAGGAGAGAGAGAGGGGCGGGGGTAGAAAGTGGCACACAGAGGACTGCACAAGAGAAGCACTTCCTCAAAACCACTGACTGGGAAAATGAGAGAAGCTGATTATCACAAGATTTTACAAGCAGAGGAGCACCAAATCTGAAGTTTTAGAAGTCTCTACCACTGCTGGGTGGAGCCTGGCAGTCATGGCAGTGTTCCTGTAGCAAAGGAGGGCAGAGGCCCAGGAGTGGACAATGTGGTTTGATCCCCTGGGTCGCACTGACATGCACAGTATCGCTTCTTGGAGTGCATTTGGGATAGGGGCCACAGCCCTTCAGGAGACAAAAGAGCTTTGGGGTGCCAACATGTCCCATCCATTAGCATAAGAATAGAGACCTGCTGAGGACAGCAAACATGAATACCAGCTTATTGCTATGCTTTACCATAATCTCTGAACCACCGCACCATCATTCATCTGCTTTTCTGGGACTAACCAGTACAAGCTACAGTGTGACAAGACCCTCCCCCAGATGATTGGTGAGGGTCCACACTGCATTGGGTACCTAAAATTTGGAATTCTGAAATCCAACCAGGCACCTGAGATAAAACACAAGAGTACTGTGCCACCTGGCAGGCAGATAGCTCAAAAACAGATAGAGTGAAGGCAGGGATCTGATGGAAGCCAGGACACGGGGGGAGATTGATCACTGCTGTTAGGGCTTCCTGAACAGTAAAGGATGTGAACTCACCACTCCAGGGACGAAAGAGAGGAGCAATGTCATTTCCCTTCCCCTTGCCTATCAGCACTGACAGACTTCAGTAAGTGTGATAGATACTCTATGTAGAAACCAAGAAAGACTGCACCAGAAAAAAATGACTAGAGCTGATACATGAATTCAGTAAGTCATAGAATACAAAACCAACATACGGGAATCTCTTGCATTTCTATCCACCAAAAATGAAGAAGCAGAAAAATGAAATAAAGAATTGATCACTTTTACAATTGCACGAAAAACAGTAAGACACTTAAGAATAAATCTACCTAAAGAGAGAATAGATCTGTACTCTGAAAACTATAGAACACTTATGAAAGAAATTAAAGATGACATAAAGAAATAGAAAAACATCCCATGATCATGGATGAGAAGAAAAAATAGTGTTAAAATATCTATACTATCCAAAGCATCTACACATTCCATGAAATCCCTATCAAAATACCAATGGCATTTTTCACAGAGCTAGAACAAGCAATTTTAAAATTTGTATGGAACCACAGAAACCCCGAAGACAAAACAATTCTGAAAACCAAAGCTGGAGGCATCATCTTCTGCACTTCAAGCTATCTTACAAAGCTGTAATCATCAAAACAGTACCAAAATGGCATAAAAACAGACACATAAATAAGTATCAGAAAATAGAAAAAAAAAAAAAAACAGAAATGGACCACA
>NW_027528698.1:40372-43216 GCF_008692635.1 Crocuta crocuta
AAAGACTGTCCAAAAAATAAATAATGTAGATAAGAAGTAGGCACAAAACATGAACTGACATTTTTCTAAAGAAGACCTACAGATGGCTGACACACGAAAAAAAAATGTTCAACATCACTCATTATCAGGATATAAATCAAAACCACAATGAGATATCACCTCACACCTCTCAGAGTGGTTAAAATTGACAACTCAGAAAACAACAGATGTTGGTGAGGATGCAGAGAAAGGGGAACACTCTTGCACTGCTGGTGGGAATGCAAACTGGCACAGCCACTCTACAAAACAGTATGGAGTTTCCTCAAAAAGTTAAAAATAGAACTACCCTATGACCCAGTAATTGCACTACTAGGTATTTGCCCAAAGGATACAAAACTACTGATTTGAAGGGGAAACACGCACCCTGCTGTTTACAGAAACACTATCAACAGTAGCCAAATTATGGAAAGAGCCCAAATGTCCATCAACTGATGAATAAAGAAGATGTGGTATATATACACAATGGAATATTACTCAGCCATCAAAAAGAAGAAAAATCTTGCCATTTGCAATGACATGGATGGAGCTAAAGTGTATTATGCTAAGTGAAATAAGTCTGACAGGAAAGACAAATACCATATGATTTCACTCATGTGTGAAATTTAAGGAAAAAAAAGAAGATGAATATAGAGAAAGGGGGAAAAAAGAGAGAGGGAAGCATACCATAAGAGACTCTTAACTACAGTGACACACTGAGGGTTCCTGGAGGTGAGGTGGGTGGGGAAAGAGCTAAATGGGTGATGGATGTTGAGGAGGGCACTGGTGATGAGCACAGGGTGTTACATGTATGTGATGAATCACTAAATTATTAATCTGAAACCAGTTTTACCGTATATGCTAACTAATAGAATTTAAATTAAAATTTAAAATTAAAATGGGGCGCCTGGTTGGCTCAGTCAGTTGAGCAGCCAACTTCGGCTCTGGTCAAGAACAGTTTGTGGGTTCCAGCCCCGCTTCAGGCTCTGTGCTGACAGCTAGCTCAGAGCCTGGAGCCTGCTTCAGATTCTGTGTCTCCCTCTCTCTCTGACCCTTCCCTGCTCACGCTGTCTCTCTCAGAAATAAATAAAGACATTTATTTTTCTTAAAAAAACTTGAAATTAAAAACAGTAAGCAACCTTCTCAAAGGTTGCTTTCAAAGAATACAGAATTCTCATAAGAAAACAAAAAAAACATACAAAAACTTGGAAAATTTATTTTATTAATATTTCCCAACATGATGGATCAATATATATTATGGTGATGAAGGCTACTTTTTCTTTTTTTAAGAAGTAAAGCTACAAAACAAAAATCCCTTTGTGATAGGAAAAGTTTTTATTTGTCTTTGAGANGAAGAAACAGATGCAACTTGTTTGAGGGATCATTACCACCCCATTGTATAAACAGTAGCTATAGTCTCAGACTATTAAGAAAAAAAAGATATTCCATATCTTCATCTTTAAGAATATACCTGCTCAGAGAGAAAAGAAGCTCCATCAATATAACAAATTCCTTATACAGTAAAGTACCCTATAGTGTATAGCACAGTGTATAGTATGGTAATAATGGAAGCTGAATATCTATTTATGTGATCTTTTCATAAAGACATTCTGATACTAAAATTAACATTCTAAAATAAAAGGACAAGAATGAGTTAATTTGAAAATCTCAAAATATGTTTTCACTTTCTGACAATTTGTATAGGCTAAGTGAGATGTTCCCCAAGACAAATGAGAACTTAACCTTAAGAAAAGCTGAGCATCAATTTTTCATGAATTAGTCACTGGAGGGCTTGTATTTCATGAAAAGAAATATTAAATGTCAATTTCACATTTGGTGAACTGCCCCACCTACTGATCGAAATGAAAACAGAAGAAATTCATCACCACCGTATTGAAAGCTTGTGTTTATTTCAAGACATACCTTTTTACCAGTATTCTAGTCTGAGTATGATAATATATTCCTAGTATAAGACATTCACAGTAGATCCTGACATAATTATTTTACTTAGTTCTAACAATAAGGTCTGAATAGCTTTTTCAGACTTTCCTAGCAACGTAACTATTTAAATATAGTTTGCTCAGATCTATAAAAACCATACAGTAATTGATCAATATATACTTTCAGTGTATAAATCTGAACTTAAGAGCACTCCAGGTACAGCTATTAATTTTCTCTTACACAGAAAATCTGTTCNTCTGTTCAAACTGCTAAATAAAGAGGCTTTTTTAAAAGGATATTTTGAGGTAGTATTTGCTTTAACGGAGGAAGATGCGTTACAAAGCCACACCATATAAATAATGGCATGTTAACATGTATATAGACACATATGTGCCTGTGAGTCATAAATCACAGATTGAAAAAAATTAAATATAAAGAAAAAAGAAGTAAATTTGACATAAATTCAGCATATTGCATGATATTTGTTACTATGAGATGTTTAAGGATTGCCCAAAGCCAGGTCACTTAAAGATCAAAGGGTGAATGTGTATAGGAAAGAGAATATGGAAATTATTGAATTCAGTCACTTTTTATTGTATATTCATGAAAAGCAAAATGAGATCTTCTCTAAAATGAAACACAAGAAGATTTAGGGAGGGCAGCACATTTACACAACAAAAAAAATGGCATTATCATCAAAGCACCATTTTAAAAATAATGTTCCTTAAAAATGCCTACTGGTTCACATATAAAATTGGTATTAGAGAATGTGTTAAGCTAAATATGGTAAATTTTGATGACTTGAAGCCACTTTATATAATGTAATTTATTCTCTCTGTAATTTATATCTCTTTTATAGAGATATAAACATGGATAAAAATTAAGAGG
>NW_027528698.1:43221-44056 GCF_008692635.1 Crocuta crocuta
CAAGGCTTCACTTTAAACTGAACACATTTTTCTCTTCCTCATTCTTGAAACCTCTCCATCCTCTTCACTTGTTTTTCTGTAGAATCATTTGTTCCAGTAATTCAGTACTGATATTGCCATCTTGTTGAACTCAATGTATACTTAGTAACAAGACTCAGATGGCCAGTGCCAGCAATAGTCATGAGACCACCTTGAAGACATGAGGAATGCAACTGGCAGCATGTACCAGACTCCTATCAAAACTGCCCAGATCCCATATTTTCCTACAAAAGCCCTCAGCCTTTTACCCTGAGCAGGCTTGCAGCCTTGTAAGTATTAGCCTACTGCAACCTCCTTTGCCTGGCAAAGCAATAAAATTATTGTTCCTCTTTCTACCCAAACTCAGTCTTTGTGTTATATTTTGGTTCTGGAGCACAGAGGTTGTTTTTTTTTTACAACACTTTCATCTTATTTATATTAATTTTAAATAATTAAAATTTCTCCTTTTCCCCATTCTCCTTGAAATATATTTTAATGTGATCACNTTACTTTGAGGTTGAATTTCTCCAATATACAAAAAAATCAAATCAAGTCAAATATAAAAGTAGAATATATTCTGAATTCATACCCATGCTTCAAGTTTATCTAGTAAATCAAAATAAAAACAAGTAAATAATAGTACCCAATACTCAGCACTTACTATGGACTACATCGCTACTCCAAACATTTTAATCCTTTTAACCTTCATGAAAACCCTAAAAGGTTACTATTATCATCCCTCTTATTTTACAGATTAGTAAAGTGAAATGTAAGAGGTTACATAACCTGTTGAAATTCACTGACCTAGCAAAGGGTA
>NW_027528698.1:44168-54212 GCF_008692635.1 Crocuta crocuta
GTTTATAACAAGATTTTTAAAAATATAAAAATATGAGGTTTTATGAAAGAGAATGGGAAATAAATGTGAGGTATAGTAGTGGCAAAGAAAAGTACCCAATAAAAGTAAAAACTGGAAATCTGAAACAAAAATAGAATTTTAAAAAGAAAATAGAAATACTCTAAGAAGCAGAGCCAATAAACAAGTTGTACTCCAACTTTAAACCCCACAACCAGGTTGCTCAGAACATATAACTTGACTGAAACTACTAGTTTTGCCCATAAATTTCCTCCAAATTATTTTCTATTTTCTTTCTTTCTATTACCAAATCTTAATCACTATTATTATTCTCATGTCTCTACCTCTTTTCCTTCCTTTACCATTAACCATGGCTGCTTCCTCTACGTGACAATTTTAGAAAGCCCACCTTTCCAAATCTATACTTGTTAGTTGCCTAAAACTCATCTTTAATTATATACATGGCTGCATACTGAAAGTAAACAGTAAAAATGGAAATAGTACACTATCACAAAAAGGCCCTTTCTTGTTTCTCCATCATCAGAGCCATTTTTTTGTTTCCTGAGGCTTATCGGCCAATTGATTCTTTGGCTCCATAATCAACACTCACAGATCCTTTAAGACCTGCTTCTTCGTTTCTATGTCCACTGCTATCCCCAGAGTTTATAAGGTTTCATTACCTTCCCCTTTGGCTGCTAAAACAGTCACATAGCTCATGTCCCTGCCCAAACCTTCTCCCTCTCCAGTGTCCATGTCTAGCTACCCGATCGGCTTATCTCAGACATCAACCCACAAGATCCACCCAGGTTCCCTAATGCTAGCCAGATACAGCCTAACCTCTAGAATTTGTTTTCAAGGAACAATGTGAGCAGTTCTCCCATCCTCATTTCTATTTGCCACCTCCCTTAAATGCATTTCTCACTAGTCCTCAAAATGTGCATTTCTTAACTCAGTCAAACTGACTAAATTATATATTTCCATTCAATATAGTTTTTGGAAATTCCTAACTTCTGTGTCTTTAAAAGTAAATGACTTATAGAGAGACCTTGGGTATTTTCAAGTCAACCACACATATTTACTTGGCTGCGGGACTGTAAAAAATTTGACATTTATTGAATGTCTACTCTAGCAAAACAACTGTGCTAGGCAAATTTTCATCACAGTAGTGCAAAGTAGGTATTAATAAATAATTTTATTCCTAAGAACTGTGAACAGTGAGGTTAAGCTATTTGTCCAAGTGCACAGAGCAGAATCTAAGTCCAAAATTTATGCTAACAGCATTTCTTATTCTTTTTCTTTGTATATTCTTTCTCTCAACTTGACCAGAAGCTGCAGAAAATCTTGGCACTGCTGTAACTCTGCCAAGTCTTTTCCTTGCTATTGCTGCTGTTCACTTGCCAACCCTAAAAGCTTCAGAAATCCAGGCTAATTCGGTCACTTAGAAACAAAGGTGTTTCAGCCTATAATTTCTTTAATGCCAGCACTTAGGCCCTAATTACTAAGACAGGGTAAGCGCACTGACAAGTGTGCAAAGTGACAGCTGACAGCAAGGGAGAAGACAAAATATCTATAAAAAGCAGACACAGGAACTATTAAATGACAGCAGACTGGGACCATGAACCTCCCTTGGTATTCTCTCTGTGCATTCCTCTCCAACTAAACACTGACAAGGAAGAACAGAGCAGCTGTCCACCCCTTTTCTTCATGACTATTTTCTCTTCAATAAGCACCTGAAGAAAAAGGGAGAGCACTTCTCCAGTCCCTTCAGTTTTCTGTTTATTCCATGATTGCCTTTCTTTGTAAAGATGCCTAGATAAAAGACCAAGGCAATTTTCAGCTCCAGCAATTGTTGTTTTTCTTTAAATGTTTTATTTATTTCTGAGAGAGAGGGGGAGAAAGAGAGAGGGCAAGTGAGCGAGCAGGGTAGGGTCAGAGAGAGAGGGAGACACAGAATCTGAAGCAGGCTCCAGGCTCTGAGCTAGCTGTCAGCACAGAGCCCGACGCGGGGCTCGAAACCACGAACCATGAGATCATGACCTGAGCTGAAGTCGGACGCCTACCCGACTGAGCCACCCAGGTGCCCCAGCTCCAGCAATTGTTAACACATTTCAGGTGGTTTCCTAAGAAGTCTTCCTAAAGCATTACCCTGTTCTTTCAAACTACTTTTTGGCAGAGAACTCTTACTCCTTCAAGAGCCAAGGTCTCTTATGCTCTCATTAAACACCCAAGGAATATATGTAAGGAAATACACAGCTGCCCTAAAAGGTGGTGGCATTATCCCTGTTTTATAGCTGAGGCAAGTAAGATTCCAGGTTTCCAAGGTCACACATACAGTAAGTTTTGTCTAACTTCATGTTATTTCCAACAATATGAGGTCTTCTCAAAGAACTTCCATTTCCTATTATTTGAAAAATATTAGATTCCACAGTCACTCAGTGCTTTCTAGCTTGTTAGTCTTATTTACTATTCATAACAGTCCTATAAGGCAATTATCAAACTCAATTGACATGGTTCTGGGCATCAAAGAAGACGGATAATTTGTTGAAAGTTACACAGGGTGTAAACCCATATCTTTTTCACTAAATCTGGTGGTTTCCTCACTATTTTAAGCTGCCTCCAGAACCTTAAAAATATCTCCAGCATAGCATATACCATTTTACTCTATAATTATTTATAAGAGTTGTCTTGTACAAGTTCTAGAGTATGAAATCCTCAAAAGGAGAGACTGTATTCTATTTACTTTTCATTTCCACTGTAATGTATGAGATGGCTCACTGCATGAAATTTATATGTGAACAAAGGACTCAGAGTCAGACTGGCCTCAAACCTCAGTTGAACAATTTCCATGAGGGCTTAGAGGAGTTACTGAACCACCTGGAGACTCACATTTTTTTTTTAATTAGGGTTCATTAATAGCATCTACTTAAGAGTGTTGGAAAGATTAAATGAGAAAATGCATGTAACGCATGTAGCACAGTATCTAGCACGGAGGAATCCCTCAATAAATATTAGTGGCTATTATTCTTGTTATCATAGAGGTCATTCACCTCAGAAACTACTTCTTTCAGCACTACAGCTGTCTGCCCTATAAAGCTTTCCCAGATAAGGCAGACTTGAGAATATCTCCCCCATGTTCCTTTTGCATCGTAATCCACACACCACTACTAGGATGATGACAACTACTGCTGCTGCTACTACTACTACAACTACTACTACACAAAATGGCTGGTGGTTATCTGTTTTAATGTCTAGTTCCCATGCTGCAAGAATCATTCCTCTGAACAGGAACCACCATGTTCAATTTTGTAACCATCATCATCTAAAAGTGCCTTAACATGCTTGCATAAATCCCTCTGCCTGAAATATGCTTTACTATCTTCTCTATCTGGAAAATCCCTTATTCTTCAGAAACAAATTTATTACTTCCGATGGTAAGGCCTTTATAACTGTCTCAGACAAAGTTATAATGCCCAGAGCACTTTTTTCACACCTTGGCTGTAGTACTTACCAAATGAGAGTATAATTTATTCATTCATCTACATGCCTGTCTCTCTAACTAGGCTGTGAACTCTTCTATGTCAGGAATCCTACTTTATTCATTCTTTAGGTCAGCCCAAGCAGAACATAACATATGGCAGATACTCAAGAAGTATTTATTTGAATGTATTGCTGTTGAAAAAATAAAGCAAAATTACATAATGCATTTGTTAAATGGAATATGAAGTATTATGAAGCAAGTAGGCTTCAGGTCACATTTTATGAATTGTTATGACTACTATAATTAATGTACAGAAGGGTATTTTGAGAGGAATTCACATCTTCATGTGTTTGAAGGTTGAACAGGAAAGTATATATGTAGGCAGATATTTGGAGTTAGAGCAAATAAGATTTGTCTTCTTGTTTTGAGTTGCTTAGAAAGCAGAACCATTTAAAAATTTCAGTATAATCATAAGTAATATTCCACAGGAGATTTCAAAAAGAGATAAAGATTTAGATCATTTCTTCCTTGAGTAAAAGTTTTACGAGTTAGAAAGAAGGCTGGAAAGGGGAAACAAAGGGGAAAAGAAAATACGGAAACAAAGATAAAGACTGGAAATAGGTATGATTTGCATTTAAAAACTAAAATGGGAAAGATCTATAGGTCATCTTAAATTTGGACTGCAAAGCTTTCTGGCTTTGATCTAAGACTCTTCAGCCTGAAAATTTTCATAAGTACTAAATTTATACCAATGAATATAATGCTCTATATTATTTTCCTTTGAGAAAATAATTCTCTGCTTTTTCCTTCTTCCATTTCTTGGTGATTGGGTAGCAAATAAAATGAAAATTTGAAATGTTAAGAAAACTTCAAAACATTATTTTTGTCCCATCTCATAGTTATACACTGAAGAGTGATCAGTCTGCTACAGTGAGTTAAAACAATAAAGGGGAGGATATTTTGATCTTGAACTAACATTCAGCAATTAAAATCTTTTATGGAATCAATATATCATGTTTCAGGAAAATGTCAATTTTATCTGCTGGCTTTATTCACATTAGGATTTGCAACAACTGTGAATGAAACTGCAGCTTTGTTCACAGATATTTTAATTGTCGTTGCTACAGTCCGCACAGGGGCAGGATGCATGACACTAATGCAAATGTACATGGATTCATTACAAGTTATCACTTCTTTTCATTGGAAAGTAAAGATAATGGATAAAACTTTTAATAATGCATTCAAGCTTAGATGTATAAAAACATGCTATGCTTAAATACACAGAGTTAAGCCGATGTGCAAATGAGCAGTTAAGACTATAGATACATGGATTAAATTTGACCTACTGAGTGACAACAGACTCTCAGCCAGTGAGACTAATACACATTCATGGATTAATGCAGTATTTGTTCATCACCATTTCTTGTTAAAGAAAAGCTAATTATATCTATAAAGTATTTCTCTCTCTGATCCTGGGATGTTCATTCTGATTTCAAGAAAAAAACTAAACCTACATAAAATATTATACCTAATTTGGAAAATCAACATTCTTCCAAATGCAGAGCTGCTTAAGCACATAGCCAAAGAGGACTACGTTTGCCAAATAAAGTAGAAGAAAAATCAAGGCTACAGGTACAATCTTAATTGCCTAAAACTTCTAGACCTTCTACCATTTTCAGTGCTAAAAAGAAGGGCTATGAAGGAAACAATCAACAAAACTGAAACACAACTGATGGGATGGAAGAAGATATTTGCCAATAACATATAAGATAAAGGGTTAGTATCCAAAAAGCTATGAAGAACTTATCAAACACAACACCCCAAAAAGCAAATAATCCAGGGAAGAAATGGGCAGGACATGTAAAGACACTTTTCCAAAGAAGATATTCAAATGACTGACAGACACATGAAAAGATGCTCAACATCGCTTATCATCAGGGAAATACAAATAAAAACCAAAATGAGATACTACCTCACACCTGTCAGCATAGCTAAAATTAACAACTCAGGAAACAACAGATGTTAGTGAGGATGTGGAGAAAGGAGAGAACATTTGCACTGTTGGTGGGAATGCAAACAGGTGCAGCCACTCTGGAAAACAGTTGGAGGTTCCTCAAAAAATTAAAAACAGAACTACCTTACAACCCAGCAATTTACTAGGTATTTATCCAAAGATACAAAAATGCTGATTCAAAGGGGCATAGGCACCCTAATGTTTAGAGCAGTGCTATCAACATTAAACAAATTATGCAAAGAGCCCAAATATCCATCAACTGATGCATGGATAAAGAAGATATGGAATATTATTTGGAGATCAAAAATAATGAAATCCTGCCATTTACAACAACATGGATGGAACTAAAGTATATTATGCGAAGCAAAATAAGTCAGAGAAAGACAAATACCACAGGATTTCACTCATATGTGGAATTTAAGAAACAAAATAGATGAGAACATAGGGGAAGGGAAGGAAAAAGAAGATAAAAACAGAGAGGGAGGCAAACCATAAAAGATTCTGAAATACAGAGAACAAACTGAGGGTTGAGGGAGGGGAGGTGGGTGAGGGGATGCGCTAAATGGGTGATGGGCATTGAGGAGGGGACTTGTTGGGAGGAGCACAGTGTGTTGTATATAAGTAATGAATCACTGGGTTCTACTCCTGAAACCAATACTACAGTGTATGTTAACTGACTTGAATTTAAATAAATGAATTTTTCAAAGTACCATATACTTAATTCTGAAATAATACAGTGTAGAAAGAGTATATTTCAATAAAATCTTCCTTCAGTATGTTAAAAAATAAAGTTCCAGTTAATATGCTATTAATGAAAATAAATAAATACATAACTACATAAATAAATCCATAAAGACTAAGACAAGGTAAAGAGTTCAACATTGATATACTCCATACTAACAGAGAATATTGGCTTGGGGTTTTAAGGGATCATAAATCTCCTCAATTCCTGCATTTGTCTAGTTTTGTATTATTATGTAAGCTAATTTAAAAGAAATATGTATGCCCTGAACATTTCCCAACTTAGGAAGTTAGTCAGAAAATAACTTGAACTAAACATGCAATGGTTTTGTGAAAGGAACAAAGCAAAATAGATGACATGTTTCCTACCCTCAGGAAGATAGAAAAAGGTTAAGGATACCAAAAACAGCATTTGAAAGTAACTCAAGAGCATTTATAAAGCAAAAGGCACACCTTAATATGATGTATATTAAGAAAATGAAAAGCTCCACGCAGGAATAGTGAGCTCTCCTCAGTATTCTCAAAGCTAGTATCAAAATAATTAGGGATGTGAAGACAAGATGGTGGAGAAGTAGGGAGCTCTGGGCATTTTGCTCATAACAATCTCTCAAACACAGAAGGCCTGAAGCCATAGGACACTGAGCCGCAGGAGTTTGGGAAGAGAAAGAGACAGAGTACACTGGGAAGGCAACCTCATAAATGTGTGAGTGTGAACCGGGGAAGATAAAAGCTGGCCAGGCCAGAGACAAGGAGAGAGGGAAGAGAGCACCCTCATAGGGAGCCGCCATGAGTCCAGGGGAAAAGAAACAGCAGCTGAAACTGCTCATAGAACTGTCCCTGGAGAAGAGAAAAACCTTGGCTCTGACGGAGAGTGTTCTTAGTTCTAGCTGGGGTGCTGACTTTGAACTGGGTGCCCCCGGTCCTAGACTGCTCCAGGAGAAACTGCTCCATTGATCCCTCGGCTTGACCCCTGGAGATGGGGAGGCTGTCAAGCCCAGGCTGTGTCTTCTAACCTCCCCCCCCTGCCCTGCTCCACCCCTGGAGGCAGGGAAGCTGTAACTTGCAAGACTGTGTTTCTAGTGATATCAATAAAGCACACGTAATGGGACCTGGGAACGAGGTGGGGCTTGAGACATAGAACAGAGCCCACCTTGGCTATGCCAGAGGCACAGGAAGACTGGACTCAAAAGAGTGATTTGTAAGCCCTGGTTCAAGAAGGGACTGGGGTGCCGCCATTTTTCTCCCACAACCACCAAGGCAGGGCCTCAAGGAGCTGCTGGCAGAAACGCAGTGAAAACTAAGACCTGCCTCCACACAACAATAACCATCCCCACTANTACTGGAGCCTGGGGCAAGACAAACAAGGATGCACTGCCTTAATTAATTCTTGACCAATTCTTTCTATTCAGATATATTTTCCCTTGTCTAATTCGTATCCCTCCCCTCTGCTGAACTGGGCACTCTGGTCACTGGTTTGCTTAAACAGTCACATTTAATTCATTCGCAAGATGTATAATCTAAACCTCCAATGCTACCTTTCTATCTCTCTCTCTCTCTCGAATAATCAGACTATATAGTTTCTATGAGTAACATTATCTTCTTTCTTTCTCCTTGCCTCTTCTATTCTCCTCTTTCCCTCTCTGAATTAAGCCTCTTAGTCTCTCTGCCTGGTCACTGTCCCCTTTTGCTTCCTTCCCACCCTGTCATTTCTTTTTGCATATGTTCTTCCATCAGCACTGCATACACCCAGCTCTTTATTTGTAGCTAGAAATTCTGATCTTATGCTTTTAGGGTTCTCCTTTGTCTTTTGGGTTTTTTCATTTTTCTTTTCTTCTTTTTTATTTTTGCTTTTATTTTTATTATTTGTTTTTCCTCCTTCCTCTCTCTTCCCCTTCCTTTTTTTTTTCTTTTTCTATTTCCCCATCGGTATGAGTGTTTCTGGGATTTGTCAGTGTGTTTCTGTGCCTTTGTTCCCTATGTGTTTGTCTGTTTTCCTTTCTAGGGCTACCTCAAGAAAAAAGCTAAAGTACACATGGTGGAGAGTCCCAAATACCACTATGAGTAGGGAAATAAAATAATCAAAGTCTCAACAAGAGAGAACAAGAGNCCACCCAGGCGCCCCGTGAGTAACAAGCTTTTAAAGCTGACAAGAGACAGGAAGCTAGCCAAAATGATGAATTGGAAGAACTCTCCTCTAATGAAATTCCAGGAAAAACTGACAGCTAAAGAACTGCTCAAACCAGATATAAGCAACATAACTGAACAAGAATTTAGAACAATAGTTTTTAAGTTAATCACTGGGCTGGAAAATGGCATGGAAGGCATGAGAAACTACTGCTACAAAGACTATGGAGCTTAAAAATAGTTGTGATGAATTTAAAAATGCTATAAATGAGATGCATAATGAAATGGAGGCTACCAATGCACGGATTGAAGAGGCAGAGAGGAGAATAGGTGAATTAGAAGACACAATTATAGAAAAAGAGGAAGCTTAGAAAAAGAGAGATACNTTTATCACTACTACAACAGCCCTACAAGAAATCCTGAGGGGGACTATCTGAGGGAAACGTGGCAAGGAACACAAGATACCAGAGACACCACCACAAGCATGAATCCCACAAAGGACATGATGACTCTAAACCTATATATTTCAATAATAACACTGAAGGTAAATGGGCTGAATGCTCCAATCAAAAGACATAGGGGAGCAGAGTGGATAAAAAACAAAATCCATCTACTTGCTGTCTACAAGAAACTCATTTTAGACTGGAGGACACCTTCAAATTGAAAGTAAGGGGATGGAGAAATACCTATCATGTTACTGGAAGTCAAAAGAAAGCTGGAGTAGCTATACTTATATCAGAAAAACTGGATTTAAAGTAAAGGCAGTAACAAGGGATGAAGAAGGGCATTATATAATAATTACAGGGTCTATGCACCAGTAAGAGCTAACAATTAAAATGTCTATGCACAAAATACAGGAGAACCGAAATACATAAAATAATCAAAAACAGAAACAATCTTATGGATAAGAATGTGCTAATAGCATGGGACTTTAATACTCCACTTACAGCAATGGAAAGATTAACTAGACAGAAAAACACTAAAGACACATGGACTTGAATGGCACATTGGACCAGATGGATTTGACAAATATATTTAGAACTCTACATCCTGAGGCTATGGAATTCACTTTCTTCTCAAGTGCGCATTGCACATTCTCCAAGATACATCACATACTGGGACCTAAAGCAGCCCTCAATAAATATAAAAGAATTGGGATTATACCATGCACACTCTCAGATCACAATGCTAGGAAACCTGAAATCAACCACAGGAAGAAGTCAGGAAAGCCTCCCAAAACATACAGGTTAAAGAACACCCTACTAAAGAACAAATGCACCAATCAGGCAATTGGAGAAGAAATTAAAAAGTAAATAGAAACAAATGAAAATGAAAATAAAACAATCCAAATTCTATGTGATGTGGCAAAGGCAGTCTTAAGAGGAAACTACATTGCACTCCAGGCCAATTTCAAGAAATTAGAAAAAGCACAAGTACAAAAATCTAACAGTGTACCTAAAGGAATTAGAAGGAGAGCAAGATGAGCAAACCAAACCCAGTAGGAGACGAGAAATAATAAAAATCAGGGCAAAAATAAACAATATAGAAAACAAAGAAAGAGTTGAACACATCACTGAAACCAAGACCTGGTTTTTGGAAAAAATAAACAACACTGACAAACCTCTAGCCAGACTTCTCAAAAAAAAAAAAAAAAAAAAAAAAAAAAAAGAAAAAGAAAGAAAGAAACAAA
>NW_027528698.1:54278-62234 GCF_008692635.1 Crocuta crocuta
AAAAAAAAAAAAAAAAAAAAAAAGAAGAAGAAGAAGAGAGAGAGAACCCACATAGACAAAATCATGATCTAAAATGTACTTATTACAATCAAACACTCAGAAATAGAAGCAATTATCAGGAAATACTAGGCAAAATTATATGCCAACAAACTAGAAAACTTGGCAGAAATGAACAAATTCCTAAACACACAATCACTACCAAAATTCACACAGGAAGAGATAGAAAATCAGAACAGACCCACAACTAGTGAAGACATTGAATCAGTTATCAAAAATATCCCAACAAAGAAGAACCCTGGGCCAGATGGCTTCCCTGGGGAATTCTACCAGACATTTAAAACAGTTAATACCCATTCTTCTCAAGCTATTCCAAAAAATAGAAATCGAAAGAAAACTCCCGGACTCATTCTGCAAAGCCAGCATCACTTTGATTCCAAGTCAAACAGAGACCCAGCAAAAAAGAAAACTACGGGCCAATATCCTTGATTAATACAGATGCAAAAAATCCTCAACAAGATACTTGCAAATCAAATTCAATAGCACATAAAAAAAAAAATATCCACCATGATCAACTGGGATTCATTCCTGGGTTCAACATTCACAAATCAATGTGATACATCACATTAACAAAAGAAAAGATAAAAACCATATGATCCTGTCGATAGATGCAAAAAAAAGCATTTGACAAAATATACCATCACTTCTTAATAAAGGCCCTCAAGAAAGTCGGGAGAGAAGGAACTTACTTAAACATCATAAAAGTCATCTATGAGAAGCCCTCAGCTAACATCATCCTCAACAGGGAAATACTCAGAGCTTTCCCCCTGAGATCAGGAAAACAACAGGGATGTCCACTCTCACCACTGTTGGTTAACAGTGCTGGAAGTCCTCGCATAAGCAATCAGACAACAAAAAGAAATCAAAGGCATCAGAATTGGCAAAGAAGAAGTCAAACTTTCACTTTTCGCACATACTCTACATACAAAACCCGAAAGACTCCACCAGAAGCCAACTAGAACTGATCCAGGAATTCAGCCAAGTTGCAGGATACAAAATCAATGTACAGAAGTCGGTTGCATTCTTCTACACCAACAATGAAGCAACAGAAAGAGAAATCAAGAAACTGATCCCATTCACAATTGCACAAAAAAACCATAAAATACCTAGGAATAAACCTAACCAAGGATACAAGAGATCTGTATGATGAAAACTATAGAAAACTTATGAAGGAAATTGAAGAAGACACAAAGAAATGGAAAAACATTCCATACTAATGGATCGTAAGAATAAATATTGTTAAAATGTCTCACTACCAAAGCTATCTACACATGCAATGCAATCCCAATCAAAATTGCACCAGCATTCTTCTGAAGGCTAGAACAAACTATCCTAAAATTTGTATGGAATCACAAAAGACCCTAAATAGCCAAAGTAATACTGAAGAAGAAAACAAAGACAGGAGGCATCACAACCCCAGACTTTGGCCTCTACTACAAAACTTGTAATCATCAAGACAGTATGGTACTGGCACAAAAACAGACACATAGACTAATGGAATAGAATAGAGAACTCAGAATTGGATTCACAAATGTATAGCCAACTAATCTTTGACAAAGCGGAAAATAGTATCCAATGGAAAAAGACAGCCTCTTTAACAGATGTTGCTGGGAGAACTTGACAGCAACATGTAGAAAAATGAAACTAGATCATTTTCTCACACCATACACAAGAATAAATGCAAAATGTATAAAGGACCTGAATTTGAGAGAGAAAACCATCAAAATCCTAGAGGAGAAAGCAGGAAACAGAAACAACCTCCTTTACCTCAACCACAGCAATTTCTTACTTGACACATCCCCAAAGGCAAGAGAANGGTCAGAGTGGCAAAAATGAACAAATCAGGAGACTCTAGATACTGGCGAAGATGTGGAGAAATGGGCATCCTCCTACACTGTTGGTGGGAATGTAAGCTGGTGCAACCCCTCTAGAAAACAATGTGGAGGTTCCTCAAATAATTAACAATAGAATTCCCCTTTGACCCAGCAATAGCACTGCTAGGAATTTATCCAAGGGATACAGGAGTGCTGATGGATAGGGGCACATGGACCCCCATGTTCATGACAGCACTCTCAACAATAGCCAAAACATGGAAAGAGCCTAAGTGTCCATCAACGGACGAATGGATCAAGAAGATGTGGTTTATCTATACCATGGAATACTACATGGCAATGAGAAAGAATGAAATCTGGCCATGTGTAGCAACACGGATGGACCTTGAGGGTGTTATGCTGAGCAAAACAAGTCAGTCAGAGAAGGAAAGACACCATATACGTGCACATATAGATGGATTAGGAGGAACAGACGACCATGGGGGAAGAGAAAGAGAAACATAGTTGGGGAGAGGGAGGGAGGCAAACCATGAGAGACTCTTGAAAGTTAGGAACAAACTGAGGGCTGATAGGCCTTGGGGAGAGGAGAAGGGGGGTGATGGGCATGGAGGAGGGCACTTGTGGGGATGAGCACTGGGTGTTATATGGAAACCAACTTGACAATAAACTATTTAAGAAAAAAATAATTAGAAGTAGTAAACAAGATTGTGAAGGAAGTAAGTGCTATGGTTATTTGAGTCAGAGATATCAGGTATCTCATTTGGGGAAATGGTATGTGACAGGATCAGGAGCAGAGCATATAACTGTAGGGCCCAAGGGCAGACCAACCAAAGATGGGCCACTTTGGTTTGAAGATTTTGAATTAAAAGGAATCAAACCCGAGCAGATTCAAGAAAAACTCCCTACCTCCCACTTAATTGCCTAAATTTAATTAGAAAATATATCTTGTACCAAGAAGAAAGCTATTAGGCTATCCCTCTTTACCTAAGAATCTTGTATGCATAACTGGGAAGCCTTTGTTTCCAAACATCTCTCACTTTCTTGCCACAAGTTTTCCTCCCCTTTGTATCCCAGACTGCTATCCCTCTACTTAGATCAAGATATATAAGCCTCATGTTGATGTCTTTGGAATTTCATGTCTGCATCGAATCCCTGTATATTTTAAACTAAATTTTATTTTCTCTTGTTAATCTGTCTCATGTCAATTATTTTTAGAAGGACATCGAAGGGCAAAGGAAATTCTTTGCCACCAATATAACTCATATGCATAAGTGAACACAATCAGATTGGCACTGCTGAAGCAGGAGCACAGTTCAAATATACTGAACATTGATTTTGAAAATGATGGGGATTAGTGAACTAGTAGATAACAATGGCAGATAAAAATAGAAACACGGTTAGTTTTTATTGTGATAATCCATAGTGCAATTGGTACTTTTCATTTAAAACAAATATTATAATTTTCTAAAATTCATAAAATAGGCATACATTTAAATGTTTTACAGGAACTAATATTTATCAAAACCTGAACCTCTAAATTAAGAGTTAAAAGAGAAGGGTCAATAATATTCAGCTAAAAGCTGCAAGACTGAATGAATCTTGAAACTTACATCAATATCTGTTTACTGAAGATGCAGGAATTTTCTATTCCATATCTGACCTTTACTTTAAAAGTGGAAATTTTGGAAATATTACATTCTACTTTTATTTGAAAGTATACAATTTGAAAATATTATATTCCTGTCATTGATTTATTTTTAGCCTATATTTCTACTCACAAAAGTTAAAGCCAATTCCTGAGTCTTTTTCAATTCCTGAGTCTTTTTTTTTTTATTTACCATTAACATTACTCTNCATGGGGGAAGAGAAAGAGAAACATAGTTGGGGAGAGGGAGGGAGGCAAACCATGAGAGACTCTTGAAAGTTAGGAACAAACTGAGGGCTGATAGGCCTTGGGGAGAGGAGAAGGGGGGTGATGGGCATGGAGGAGGGCACTTGTGGGGATGAGCACTGGGTGTTATATGGAAACCAACTTGACAATANATCGGCAGAAAGAGAATTCTATAAATTATATTTCAGGGTTCACTTTTTTCCTGGGAAAATCACAACAACTGATCCTTATACTAACCTTTCATACATTTACTACATGGTGCTTAGACTTACGTTATTCAATATTTTAAAACGAAGGAAAAACACATAGCCCAATTTAAGCCATAAAGTATAAATAATACCAAACAAGCCACCAGAAGGCTTCAAAATCAGACTCCTAATTCCTAACTTTATAACATTAAGTAGATACATTTCTGGCCCACAGTTTCTTTTTCTACAAAATAAGACTGCTATGATAAGTGTTATAGCCAGATCACAGACTCTATAGGGAAGTTGAACAGGTAGTAATGGTGTCAAGGTTTGACCCCATTCTCTGCAAACAGATGACAATGAATTGACAAAACCCCTGAACTAAAAAATATCTGCTGCTATAATAAGTAGACATTATTGATACTGACAAAAATGATCATAAGAACGGGCACATATAGCATGTAGTAAGCACTATTCCAAACACTCTTCATATATTAACTTGGGTGTCACAATAAACCTAAGGGGTAGATACTATAATTAATTCCATTTTATAGATGAAGAGACAAAATCATACCAGTAATAAACTGGTAGAAGTGAGTTTTGAACCCAAGGAGTCTGGCTCCAGATCTTTCTTAATTCTACTTCTGTAACCAACCCAGCCCTATTTGTTAGTGGGCCTTTAACTTTTTACAAGGACCTCTTGCTAATAAGCATAAAAGTACAAATAAAGCAAGTGAAATTCACTAATTTTGATTCCAACATACAGGACTAGTTTAGCAGAGAAATGCATGTTAATTAATCAACATTTCGTTTTTATCATCAAAGCCAATGTTGAGTTTGACTTCACTCAACAACAAACTAATATTAAAGTAATCCAGTTTTTCAAACTGAGAATGAGTAATGCTGTCTTCCATGAACTCATCATTAATGTTAGCCTTTCTTTCCTTATGGAAGGGGTCATTAAAATGGATTAGTTCTCCCTAATACAATTGTCATTTATTCCCCAAATGAAAAATGTACTCAGTATGCTATGGCAGATAATAGGAGCAAAATAGATTTTAGGTTTTTTTTTCCTCTCCTTTTGTGATAAATAACAATCAATTTACATATTCTAAACAGAAATGCCACAGAGGTTAAAGGCTAATATATATTAATTACTATCTTTATTAAGGTTCAGAATAGAAACTTCTTCAGAGTATATCTATCTTTTTTTTTNNTATAACTATCTTTTTTTTTACAAATAGTTTATTGTCAAATTGGTTTCCATATAACACCCAGTGCTCATCCCCACAAGTGCCCTCCTCCATGCCCATCTCCCCCCTCCCCCCCGACATCCATCCTGAGGACAGAGTATAACTATCTTTATGGATCTGCAAATTACACAACAGAAATCATAGTAACCAGAAGCTATAGATGTCCTTTAAGGAAAAAAGCATGTGCTTCCCCTGTAAATGCTGTCACTTAACTAAGTATACAGCATCCCACAATTTAATCTGATAAAAACAAAGTCTGACTTAGTGGACAATGACATTTATAATAAAATCATGAGTTACACAAATGATAGTTGGTTGCCTACCTTAGACATATTAGCACTAAATTCACCATCTTACCTTCAATGTTTATGCTATCTATTTAAATATCTTTCTAAAGCAGGGATATTAAATTCATGACATTTAATATAATCTGGCTACACATGGCCAGATTTCATTGTTTCCCATTGCCATGTAGTATTCCATGGTNCTTTTTTTTCTGTCTCAAAATCCTTCTTTATGTAATTTTATCCATTTTCATGGTATTAAATCCCATATGTATGCAGATGAAGTCCCAATTTTCTACATACAGCTACCTATAGGACATAGCCACTAACTTATTTTATATCTCAAACTTAGTAGGTCTGAAATCTGTCTTTTGATTTTCCCATTCTTCCCCATCTCAGTAAGTAGCACCGCCATCCATCACATGAGAACCATGTGATGATTCTTCTCTTTCCCTCCTTCTTCTCTGTCTCTCATCTCCCCAAGTTAGAGGTCATTAATAATGATCAATTTCACTTTCTAAATGTTTATTTAACTCCTTTATATCTGCACTGCCACTACACTAGTTCAAGCCATGAAAATCTCTAGACTATTATTAAAAAGGCTCCTAAATATTTTCCCATTAATCATTAATCTTCATACAAAAAGTGATCATTCAAAAATGCAATCTGATCATATTGTTCCAAACACCTAATTTAAAAATCCATTAAAGCTTAACCACAGGACATATTAAAAAGGTCCTATACTAGTTGACTCCCACCTGTTATCTCCCTCCTGTCCTTCATACCACATTCTGCAAGAAAATATTTAATGTGTTTCTCCTGAACATTTTGTCATATCTATCCTTGTTCATGCACCTTCATCTGCCCAGAGTGTCCTTCTATTTTTGGAAAAATCAACATATAACTCAAGTTATATGTTTTTTTCTCTGAAAACATCTGATTCATTTTTATTATTCTTCAATAATATTATTCTTTCATGGCTCTTTACAGCAGTTATCCTACTGTGGTAGAGTAATTATTTTATGTATAGCAGATACTTTATGTATCTACTTCTCTTTTGAAAAATGAGTTCCTTGAGGACATAAAATATCTTATTTATCTTAGTATATCTAAATGCTAAGAACATGGTGGCCTGAGATATAATACTTTCTTTCAGAGAAGGCCTACTGCCCTCCTTTACCAATAAACTTGTATACTATATACTAGGAGGTGCTTCTTCCACTCACACATCTCAAGTCTTGTCACACATTGATGTGATATAATCAATGCCAAATAAAATGCAAAAAGCTTTCACTTTTATAAGTACTTTATAGAAATATGTAAATCAATTACTTAAAAAACAGATTCCATGTTTTCTCTATCATAAAGTCAGTCTACCTTGCTTGCATTCCAACGTGTCTTAAGAGAGAAAGAACATAATAGTTGCAGCTAACACTGCAGAAATAACTGCACAGTACCTTATATTCAACCACGGAAGCAGTCATGACATCAACATTGTCCATTAACTAAATTTTGTCAACTAAGCTTGTGCCCCAGCTCTTCTTCCCAACAGCTTCTCAACTAGGAGTAAGTTTCTAGACCTTTCTGATTCTCCATTTAGTAAAAGTCATTAAATGACTTTTGTCCTTGTACTACCTTATACATAAGTCTCCCTCATTAATTCTGTTTATATGCATTAATCATATTACTAACTCAATCTCATTCCCTAATGTGTAATTAGATGACCATCACACACGTTTTACAATGAATACAGAAAATGCAGGGCTGCCTGGGTGGCTCAGTTGGTTAGGCTTCCGACTTCAGCTCAGGTCATAATCTCACAGTTTGTGGGTTCAAGCCCCACATCGTGCTCTGTGCTGACAGCTCAGAACCTGAAGCCTGCTTCAGATTCAGTCTCTCTCTGTCTCTCTCTCTCTCTCCCCCCTCCCACTCACACCCTGTTTCTTTCATCCCCTCAAAAATGAATAAAAACGTTAAAGAACAAAGAAAAAGAAAATGGAAAGCAAAACCAGATTGTCTAATAACACAAAAACACTAATAAAACCTTAAATAAAAGGAACAAGAAATGATTACTTGGAGAAGTGGTGGAAAGAGGATGGGCAGGCTGTTCTGTACCATGCTGATACACTAAAAGAAACATGGTGGTCTGAGATATAACATACTTACTATTATAAAATGTCATCTGTTATCTGAATTTTGTCAGGAAGGTTCTGGTCTAAATCTCTTTCCCAGGATACTTTCTATCAGGAGCAAGTAGCAAAGTATCAAAAGGAATATGACAGATAACATGGCTTGTGTCAAAAAAACTATAGATCCTTGTCTACTATATGCTTTTTTATCTTAGTTATTACTGTTCTTTATCCAATCACCTTTTCACAGTTCTATTGAGGTTTAATACCAATTAACCAGTCGAAATACCATCATCTATAGAGCTTCTTTATGAGGTCCAAA
>NW_027528698.1:62259-64437 GCF_008692635.1 Crocuta crocuta
TGTGGTCTAGCAGTATGCATGTCAAGAATATTCCCCTATGCTAGTGAAATTTAACTATCAACTTTCAATTACTATTGCAAACCTCAGGAATTTAAAAAAAATAGTTAGGGTTTGGATCTTAATGTGCTTAGACACCTGGAGATGCAAATATATTACAGGGGGAAAAGACAGTGAAGGCAACTCTGAAAAGATATTACAGACAAGGGTTTTCATTACTTCCTTTCTGTATTTTAGTATTTTGGAATAAGTCTTCTTTCTCAAGAAATACTTATAAGTTAAAGGACAATAACTGCACTTTAGGTACACTCAAGTTTGTACCACTCCACTAGCTTAGAGACAGAGAAAACAAACTGTTGGTTATATATGTATTCACATATATACAATAAGCTGGTTCTTCCATTTTTTCNCTTCCAGTCATCCATTATACAAATGAAGCTTTTCATAATGTACTAACTTCTAAAAGCACTACATTGATTAAACAGAAAACCTTTTATAACTACTGATATGATGCTACTTTATCCTCAGTGAACAGCAAGAAAAAATAAGTGGTGATTTATTGCAGAGTTGATGAAATGTTAAAGGGAAACATTATCAAAGCAATTAGCTAATTCATAAATTATAGCATAGTAAAAAAGGCCATGAAATAGAATGCCTTGGTTTGAATCATCATTCCCCAGTTTATTATCGACATTAACTTGGGCAGGTTATGTAACTTCTCTGTTACATATAAAATGGGACTAATAATAGTAACCTCAAAGAGTTATTGAAAATATACAATGAATTAATGCACATATAACAACTATAACAATGCTCACCACAGAGCAAATGCTACATAAGGGTGAACAATTAGCATTATCATTCCAGCTTCCATTTCTGAGTTTATTTAAATTAGATTTTCTTTTTAATGTACAAGTCTATAATAATTCACCCAGAGGTTAGAAGGTATATAAATTACAAATAAATATGCTATATTTTGAAGCAAGAGTGCTCTGAAAAAAGATAAAATGCTGGGACATATTCCAGATTCCATTGATATTGACAATAATGATAATAGCAAATATAACTCTCCAGGGTAACATCTGCCTCATTCTAACAAAGAGAAATAATAAAACATCCTTAGTGGAATTAGCTTCCTGCTAGCAAATGAGAGGTGGATAGAGGAAAAAAAAAAAAAACCAGCACAGAGCAGGAAGTGCTACAGAAAACACTTTTGAGGGGAACATGAGGAGTGAAGACCACTAGGGTTATATACAGTAGCTGCCTATCGCATGACCTACCTGGGCTGTCTCTAGAGACTAGGATGCTAATGTGCAAATTACAGAAAGGCAGTCTCTCTATTTGGATATAGACTTGTGGGTACACATCTTAGGGAACAGAGACAGTACCAAACTATAGCCCCTAGTCAGACTCTCAGCAGAGCACCAGTACACAATGAATAACCGTAATGGAAATCCTGGCCCTTCTGTACCATGCTCCCAAGAAAGAGCTTCTTTGGAACATAAAAATGGAAAGATTGGGGTCTTTCAAGCCTGGCACAAATCATTTTTTCTACTGTTAGCTTTCTCCTTTCTCTAGGTTGAGACTGTACTTTGCTTTTTGTTAAAGTCCCAGAGTGAGGGAAGAATTACTGAGCAGATCAGAATCCACTTTAGTCTAAAGCATGTATTCACAATGAATAAACTTGAAATAAAAACATATGGAGTGCCTGGGTGGCTCAGTTGGCTAAGCATCCGACTCTTAATTTCAGCTGAGGTCATGATCTCACAGTTTGTAAAATCAAGCCCCATGTTGGGCGCTGCAGTCTTAGTGTGTGATTCTCAGTTTGGGATTCTGCCCCTCCCCTCTGCATTCTCTCTCTCTGTCTCCCTTTCTCTCAAAATAAAGAATAAATAAATAAGCTTTAAAAAAACACACACACAAATTAGGGGTGCCTGGGTGGCTCAGTTGGTTAAGTGTCTGACTTTGGCTCAGGTCATGATCTCACTGTTCATGGGTTCGAGCCCTGTGTTGGGCTCTGTGCTGACAGCTCAAAGTCTGGAGCCTGTTTCAGATTCTGTTTATCCCGCTCTCTCTCTCCTCCTCCCTGACTCACCTTCAGTCTGTCTGTCTGTCTGTCTCTCTCTCTCTCAAAAATAAACATTAAAAAAAGTAAAAATAAAAAATAAACACAGAAATTTA
>NW_027528698.1:64570-64887 GCF_008692635.1 Crocuta crocuta
AGAAATTTAAGGATGTGTTTGTGTGTACAACTTATATAAGACATTAAAGTATAGGGCACCTGGGTGGCTCAGTTGGTTGAGCATCTGACTTCAGCTCAGCTCATAGTTCATGGGCTCGAGCTCTGCATCATGCTCTGTGCTGACAGCTAGCTCAGAGACTGGAGCCTGCTGTAGATTGTGTGTCTCCCATTCTCTCTAACCCTCCCATGCTCACACTGTCTCTCTCTCTCTCTCCCCCAAGAATAAATAAAACAATAAGAAAATTTTAAAAATAATAAAATATATTGGTTTCTCTTCCACATACATATACACATGCA
>NW_027528698.1:64962-65123 GCF_008692635.1 Crocuta crocuta
TGTACATTATTAATTCAAAATATCAAGTGATACACAAATATTGGAAACAGAACAGAGACCAGTTATCTAAAATAGTTGGTTTGAAACTTTCTTATATACATTCCAGAAAGCCTCCAAAATAACTTTTTGGAGTTCAGCAAATAAACACAGCTTTCTTAGAT
>NW_027528698.1:65270-69106 GCF_008692635.1 Crocuta crocuta
ACTGCAAATAAACACAGATTTCTTAGATGCAAGTTACTTTTCCAAAAGTACTCGAATGCTGTTTAAAAAAAATTATCATACAAAGAAACAGTTATTTTACATTCTTGAATGCAACTCTTCAATGTTTTCACAAATGAAGTTGCTATAAGGTGCTAAAATCCCTCTCTCTGCTAAACTGAAATGAAGTAAAATATTATGATATATAGCAATGGTTATGGATAATGATGGAGAGCTCAATCAACCCACCAAGGATCCAGATTTGGTGCTAAGTTTTCTGGGCTCTGAAAGATGAGGAAATAATCAATAGTCACAGTTTCTTTACTAAATCCACTTATTCTATAAGACTAAGTTATCAGAGAAATGCCTACATAAGCATGGAGCTAAAAATGAATTAAAAGGCCCTATGGTATCTACCATAAACAATAATAAAGCCACAATATAAATACTTCAAAATTTACAAGAACATATTTTCACATACGTATAATCTTGGCATTTTACCAATTTTTGGCACTTTACCGATAATTAATAAATGCTAAATTTATTCTTAATTCCAAGAACAAGATAATGCATAACCTTTAAAAATTCCCTAGATAGAGGGTATTTTTTTTTAATTTTTTTAAATGTTTTATTTATTTCTGAGAGAAACAGCGTGAGCAGGGGAAGGGCAGTGAGAGAGGGAGACACAGAATCTGAAGCAGGCTCCAGGCCCTGAGCTGTCAGCACAGAGCCTGACACAGGGCTTGAACCCAGGAACCATGAAATCATGACCTGAGCCAAAATCGGACGCTTAAACGACTGAGCCACCTAGGCGCCCTGAGAGGGTATTATTTCTATTTGGAAAGAGGATTGTGGAAAATGCTACTACAGGACATTTAGTAGAAGATTCAAAAGACCTACATTTCTTTCTGGACTCAAGGAAGTTTTTAGCAGTACACTTTCGGTGCCCCTCAGGTGTTAAAAGAATATAAAGATATCTCTTAGGTCACAGATTTAGTTGGAATGAGAATAAAATTCTTTCTTCACTACAGCCAAATTGTTCACTTTGTAATTATTTCACACCTAGCACACAATATGACCTCACCCTAGAGTGAATCAGAAGAAACATTTAGACGTACAGTATTCATTTGACCCAGTTGTTAAACACAGAGGGGAAAAGTAAAATCATCTTTATAGTCAGATCAAGACGCAAAAACCCCTAGGGTTGAAGCAAAGGTTAATGCTAAAGCAATACATTTAATTTCCACACATCAACATTGAACCAATTCAAGCTACACTGTATCTCCTATTTTTAGAGTTATTAGCATAGTACATCCAAAGGTGGTTTTATCTTATCACTTTGTTTTGACCCTTTGACCTTTTTCTGTCATTTCTATTGCCCTTAGCCTTTTCTGATTTGATAGCTAGAATAGGACATTGGACAATATATATTTGGGCAAAGCCCCAAACTTACAAGTGATCGCTGATTCCTTGTGTTTTTCTTATCCCCTACATTCAACCCATCAGGAAGTCCTCTTGGCCTCTGCAGATATGGGTTTTAAATTCCCCAGTTCATATGCTTTTAAAATTACTTTCCTTAGTCATCATATTTAATCTTCCACCTAAGTAATTCCCTATCATAATGCTGTATTTTATCTCCTTTAGAATAGTTCACACTATCTGAAATTCATATTAATTACAGGGTTATTATGATGTCTTTTCTGTTAGACTGTAAGTTCTAAGAGAGTCAAGATAACATCTGCCTTAATTACAGCTAAATCCTGACAAGACTAAGACTAGCATCTAGCACAGTATTGGTGCTTTATATATATTTGTGAATATAAATGTGTTTCATACACTGAACAATAAATTTACTGCTTACTATGAAGGGACTCACAGTTTCTTTAAATATTGCTTACTATATAATTCTTGACAATAAAAAATATATTTCTGAGAAAACATAAGCAGTTCTCTAAAAAAAATCCAATTGCTAATTCTATAAAGCAAATGCCTAGTTAAGTGGCAAGCATATTATACCACTCCTAACAATCTTTATTACAAACTTAGTTTTCCTTTAACTGGATGCTCTAATTGCTGTCTTCTCCACTCCCATTTCCAAACTTCAAAATACAGGTCAACCCCCAAGTCCACTGCAACTTTTTGATTATGCTGAGTTTAAGGAAGCGATGAGAAGGCTCCGATAAAAACGNACCACACAACAGTTTATGTGTGTCTAAACAACAACAAAAATAATTTGGATCCTAAGAAATTCTTGAAGGTAGTAGAAGAAATCGTTATCTTGATTCTAACTAAGCAAGCAGGACTTAAAGTGTAGAAATATATTGATGCTGTCATGGCAAAACAACAAAATCCCTTTCCACCATGGAGGATTCATTTACTCATTCTGTGGGTCACAGGCCTAATGGAGCAATGAGCATTCTGTGAAAACTAGCAGTGTATACAGAATATGATAGAAATTTAATACATATTTATTGGATGGGCAAATAAAACAAGAAGGATAGCTTCAATGGCAGCTAGGAAGAATTGCTAGAATAATGCTGTTAATCTCATTTCTAAGCTAAATTAATTAGTCTCTATGTGGGCCATCGTTANCAACGTTTATAAAAAATTATTTCATCTTTCATTAAAATTTACTCCCAAAAAATTCTGCAATCACTGCTTAGTAATAGAGATTAGCATTGAATATCTCCAGACCTGCCTGGGCAATAGAACGGGACTGTAGTTTCTATGATACATAATTCATAAATATATAAAAGGAACATATATTACATGNCCAATATCCAAGCATTAGTTGACCCAAGATATATAAAATATAATTTTGCCACTATATTGATTATGCAGGTATCCAGAAGGGAGATATGCATGACAGAAGGAAACAGGCAGAAGGAGGCCTATTTTATAAAGTTTAGTTGCAATGAATTTAGACTTATATTATCTACTACGTTTATAAANAGCCTGGCAATTTGCATAATAATTAAGACCATTGGTTTCACACTGACTTTGCTATCTACTATCCTGGTGACCTTTAGGCAAGTCTCTTAATCTCTCCATGACCCAGCTCTCATTTACAGATTTGGAGATAGTCACATTGTCTCATAGGTTTTCTTTCATGAGGATTAAATGATTTGATATATGTAAAAAAAAATGATTTAATATATGTAATATATGTAAAAAAAGAATGCGCAGTATATAACAAATGCTTTATATGTCAACTATTTTCTGCTTCTATACCTCTTCTCTTAAACACTGAATTTCCAGGTCATTTATATTTTCCTAGTTGTTAACTTCTTAGTGGCTAAAAAATGCAAACTACCTTCAGTAACCAGCAAACAGAATGCTAACAGCCCACACTGAATCTAGTGACAGCTCATGAATGAGTTAATTTTACATATATGTAATTCCATATACTGCAACTCTAACCACATTAATACTAGGCTGTTTGTTGGACTCTTACCAACAATACTTCTGTTGCTGCAAGAAAAAAAAAAAAGATGAGGGAATTAAAACGATGTACAAAGACAGTCTTAGCAATTTCAAATAACAACCAAAACAGTGAAAATCTGCTGTATTTCTTATGACCATGAAGGAATTCTATAGCAGATATAGGATTTTCTGCCATGTACAGCCCAGGGGAAACTTAAGGCATGAAAAAGCATGTTTCCCAAAGGGAAAGAGCCCATGTTTTCTCTGCCNTAAGCTCTAGTAGATATATGATCACATGAGTATTGTTCTCACTTTCTTTTGCTTCTTACCTCTAGTTCAAGAGGACACAAATAGGCCTGAACTAAAGTTGGTGACATACAAGAAAAAGACTACTATAAAAACATTTAACTGCCTTT
>NW_027528698.1:69360-72068 GCF_008692635.1 Crocuta crocuta
AAGTTTAAAATTATCTTTGAAAAACTTTTAATAAGCTCTAGTAGATATATGATCACATGAGTATTGTTCTCACTTTCTTTTGCTTCTTACCTCTAGTTCAAGAGGACACAAATAGGCCTGAACTAAAGTTACTGACATACAAGAAAAAGACTACTATAAAAACATTTAACTGCCTTTACCTTCCACATATACCTCCAGAAGATTTATACTTTCGTTCCAATCTATTAAAGCAGATAACTAAGAGCTGCTACATACTACATACATACATACTACATAAATACTAATTATTAAGAAAAGATTACCCATTTATAGCCACTTATACATAAAAATCAGATGAAACTCTTAAGGTTACTAATTTATTAGATCCTAACAAGNAATAATTCTCAAGAAAATATTATACAATATATAAATGTTGAGGCACAAATATAATCTGCCCAGTGAGGAAAATGATCATGCTGTTTTGAAAAACATTATTAAATTTAAGAGNCAGACAGAAAAAGAAGAAGAGAAAGAATCTTAAGAATCTTAAGCAGGGTGCAGGAAAAGAGAGCCTGACACAGTGCTCGATCTCACAAACTAGATAGAGATCATGATTTGAGCCGAAATTAAGAGTCAGATGCTTAACTGACTGAGCCACCCAGGTGCCCCCATAAGTCTTCAATATTAAACAATTTAAGAGCTCTATATTATGGAAATGTTCTCACACACTGCTACTTCAGAAACAAATACTACCAAATTCATATCTATGACAGAAAAGGCTGTTTAAAATAGCTGACAGTTACCTCTGTCATCATATAGATCTACCTATGGCCAAATGTTTAAACTGGTTAGAACACTACACCAAGGTCATGTGTCCAATGCTTACTATGTTGGTTACCTTGGTTCTGTACCAACTCTGTGCAATGTTAAGTAATAATATTAATAAATTCAATGTGTATAAACTGAGAATTTTAGAACCATATTCTTTTTAAAAAATGTTTATTTATCATGAGAGAGCAGGGGAGGAGGGGCAGAGAGAGAGGGGAAGAGAGAATCCCAAGCAGTCTATGCAGTCACTGCAGAGCCCGACATGAGGCTTGATCTCACGAACATGAGATCATGGCCTAAGCCAAAACCAAGAATTGGACACTAAACCAACTGAGCCACCCAACCACCCCTAGAACCACATTCTGGTCTATCATGCAGATATACTAACATTTGATAATATAATAAATTATTAAAATACATAAGTTGTCATCATTGAAAAAAAAGCATGTGAAATAGAACAAAAATGCCAATCATTAACAAGAATGCAATTTGGCACTAAAAGAACAAATGGCAAGTAACACCTAGGAGGGAAGTTATAGCATCTTTATTATTACTATTAATGGAACAAAAGGCACCTAATCATACCAGCTTCTCCATTCAAAGAAAATGACAAATATCCTAATAGCACCACATGTCAGAGAGCAGTTACTTTTATTGCCTTCTATTAAAAGCAATTATATGCTAGAAAACAACACATTTCTAACACACTGCCAGGAGCATGCTATCAGTCTTTTCTTATCACATGAAGCCAGACACAGTTGAATCTCAGTAAACCATTCAAATGGAAGGAATACTGATAATCAACAATAGTTACATTTGCCATGTAAATGCATCACATAGCTTGTTTAGAGTCCTATAAAATTAATTTAAATTAACAAATGTGATCCTGAAGCCAGCATTAACATGTGACAGAAAGCAGGAGGAAATGGTGCTAGAGAAGTGGGGAAAAATCAGACTAGTATTTAGTCAAAGATAAACCAAAGGCAGACCACATGTATGTGGAAAAATTAGCCAAGGATGGATAGCAACTTCAATATAAGTTCACTCTTTCTAGATTGGCTTTATATTGGGAGATATGCTTTGCAATACACTGTAAATAACTTTTTTCAGTGGGCAAATCAAATCATACACTTCTGTCACTTTATGAGTATATTTTTATATGGCCCAGTTAATAGATGTATATTAACATTATAAGCTAGGTAGGAATAGGTAGGCAGAATAAAGTACTTCGAAGGGCATGATCATACATAAATAGTCTATCCTTATCCTGTGGAACAGATGAGTGGATCTTAAATGGAGATTTTTCTTTTTATCATAGAACTTTAATTGGTACAGTCACACTACAGAGAAATGCAGTAGTAATTAAAAGCATGGGCTGTGGATTCAGCATTGTTCTAATGGACGTTATTTCCATGTATTTGCTCATATATCAAGTATAGCAAAGTGGTGAAGCGGGTGGGCTGTGGAACCATCCTGCTAAAGCTTAGTTTCTAGCTCTACTTTGCTCATTTGCAAAATGGCTACCTAAATGGCATCTACATCACAGGATTAAAAAAACTTAAACGAGGGGCACCTCGGTGGCTCGGTCAGTTAAACGCCTGACTCTTGATTTCAGCTCAGGTCATGATCTTGTGGTTTGTGAGATCAAGTCCCTTGTTGGGCTCAGTGCTGATAACACAGAGACCGACTGGGGTTCTCTCTCTCCCTTTCTCTCTGTGCCTCTCCCACTCATACTTGCTTGCCTGAGGTCACTCTCTCTCTCAAAATATATAAACATTATAAAAAATGAAATAATCCATGTAGAATATTTAACAAAGTACCTAGCATAGAGTAAGTATACTACAAACATTAATACTTGTAAATTGTTAAAATTGTCAGTTTTGTTGCCAGTTTCTTACATA
>NW_027528698.1:72997-73194 GCF_008692635.1 Crocuta crocuta
CTCCTGTTGATGTTCCTTCTATTTCCTGAGCATTATCCTATTTTAAAGTTCTTTACATAGACACTATAGGATTACATGGTTTCCTTAAAGTCAAACAACAAATCAGGATTTAAGACACTTATTTACACACAATGAAATTCTATTTAAAGTCGACCAACCATAAATTATACAACTTTTTTATCTAAATCAACAATAGC
>NW_027528698.1:73432-74395 GCF_008692635.1 Crocuta crocuta
ATATATATATATATATATATATATCACCAAATAAATTATTAAATATACACATTTCCTACTATGTGCAGACATTTGGATTTAGAACCATACTGTATTTGCCTTGGTACTATGTGAATGTAATTCATTTGTGTGTTCACTGAACACTTACAGCTGCCAGAAGCTGTGGTATATGCTGGGAAACAACAGTAAACAAAATGGAAATCCTTCTCCCTGCCTCCAAGTTCAGAGTCTGATGAGGACACAAGTGAGTAAAGAGAATTATATTGTGAAGACTGCATTATGATGGAAGTGTCATCTAAATAGACACCAAATGATGAACTGATGAAAGTGTGTTCAGAAAGAAGTTGCAAAGTCTTATAAGAGTCTATGTTCTAGGAACAAAAGAGTTCAGTCTAAGGACAATTTAGACAAGTAAGTAAATTAGGCAAATGACCATGAGGCAAATGACCTTGAAACACACGAGGAAGAGTTTAGATGTCTCCTTGAAGACAATAATTAGTGAAATATTCCAAGCATGTGAGTGCAATAATAATTTACACTTCAGAAAGACAATTCTGACTAGGCTGTAGAAAACTGATCACAAGGAAATAAGACTGAATGCAAAAAACAGAATTCTGTTGAAGTCATCAATGAGAGAGATGTTGCAGAAATTGTAATNTTTAAAAAATAAATAAATAAATAGTTCCCAAGTGCTACCGGCCCCCTTGTGTTCATGCCCTTGAGTAATCCCCTCTCCAATGTGTGTGTGAGAGCTGGACATAATTAATTGCTCCTAATGATTAAATTAGGCTATAAAAAACTGAGTTCCTTTCTGCTTTTATTTGCTCTTCACTCCTTCCTGGTGTGTACTGTTTAATGAGGCAAACTGCCTTTTGTGAATAGCACTGAGAGGCCTCTGAGGCAAGGAACTGAGATGGCCTCTGGATGACAGCCAGCAAAGAAAAGTGGAGACCCTGAGTCCAG
>NW_027528698.1:74467-75766 GCF_008692635.1 Crocuta crocuta
TCCAGTAGCCCCAAAGAAAATGAATGCTGCCCGAAATCATATGGGTGAACTTAAGAATGATTATTCTCTGTTCAAGCCTTTGTATTAGACCACAACCTTGACAACATTATATGCTGCCTTCTGAGAGACCTTGAGGCAGAGGACGAAGCTGAGCTCTGCCAAGATTCCTGAAATTGAGAAAACAAATGTGTGTTCTTTCAAGCTACTCAATCTTGGGGTAATTTGTTACATAGCTATAGGTAACTAACATTATCTACAAAAATAAAACAAAAAGTTAAAATTTTTTCAACATGATAGTGATACACAAAAATGTGAACCTGTTTTCAAGTGCAACTGTCTTCCCAGAAGCCATGTGTTAAAATGAAACTGATATTTTTGTGCTATAATCTTGGATTTCTTGAGTCATCTCCCATATAGTATCAGTGTATGGAAAGCACCTAATAACAAAATTTAGCTCACTCAAATCAATCATTTTGCAAAATATACATGTATCAAATCATTAAACTGTACACACCATGTCAATTATATCAATAAAGCTAGAATAAAAACAAAACAAAAACCATAAATTATATAATCAAAAATTATAATAATAATAGCAAAAAGGAAATTTTAAAATTAGGGAAAACTTAGTAACAACAANTATACCTGCTTTAAAATTTTCCACTGGAATTTATTATAAATAATTTCAGTCTGGAAAAATAAACCCTTATTTTCTTCAAAATAAAGTAAATTTAGCTAGAAAAATAATTCTAAATGTGAATGAGTATCTGTGTAAATTGTAAATGCTATCAACTTAACATCTGTTATTGTGCCAATCAATACAATACTTATCAGCAAAAATTACTGAAATGAGGACAGACAGTCTAACTCCTAGCTAGAAAATGTCATATTAAGTTAACACAGTGTTGGGAAAACTGGGTAGCTCAGTCAGTTAAGCATCCAGGTCATGATCTCACGGTTCTTGAATTTGAGCCCCATGTTGGGCTCTGTGCTGACAGCTCAGAGCCTGAAGCCTGCTTCAGATTCTGTGTATCCCTCTCTCTCTGACCCTCCCCTGCTCACGTGCTCTTTCTCTCTCTCTCTCAAAAATAAACATTAAAAAATTAAAAATAACAGTGTTTATAATATTATGAAGTTAACCTCAAAGAAGCCCCATGAAAATCTGATCTAATTATTTTATGTATCCTATGTATATTAACATATCCTTACCAAATGCCTAATGACATGAAGACCACATCCCTTCATTCATTATGAGAAGAGACAGACCTCAAGTCATACCAATGTTTCACATTTTATAGA
>NW_027528698.1:75821-77506 GCF_008692635.1 Crocuta crocuta
CTGATAGATTTTGTACAGAAAATACCTTTAAAAATCTTAGAAAAAAATGACTTTATTCCCTTCCATGAACGTACAACTTTCTAGCTTTGGTTTAAGCTCTAAAGAACCATCTTCAGTACCAGGATGATAGGATTACACACTTCACAAGATAATATATGTGAAATTATAGCATTAAGAAAGGATCAGTGAGGGGTGCCTGGGTGGTTCAGTCTGTTAAGCATCTGACTTCGGCTCAGGTCATAATCTCACAGTTCATGGGTTCGAGCCCCATGTCAGGCTCTGTGCTGACAGCTAGCTCAGAGCCTGGAGCCTGCTTCAGATTGTGTATCTCCCTCTCTCTCTGATTCTCCCCTGCTCACGCTGTCTGTCTGTCTGTCTCTCTCTCTCTGAAAAAAGAAAACCTTTAAAAAAAGAAATCCTTAAAAATTAAAAAAAAAAAAAAAGGATCAGTGAACTATGCAACAAAATGCACAAATTACTAAGGGCAAAAAACCCATTAAAAGCCGTTGTTAGGACCCTTAAATATAGAGAATTGATGGTTATCAGAGGGAAGGTGGGTGGGGGAATGGGTGAGACAGGTGATGGGGATTAAGAGTACACTGAAGAATATATAGAAAATGTTGAATCATTGTACACCTGAAGCTAATATAACACTGCATGTTAACTATACTAGAATTAATTTTTTTAATAAAAAAATTAAAGCCATAATTACAACATAAGGAAGTGATTAAGAATAAACCTGGTTCAAACTTCAGATTTGACACTTGGTAGCTATGTAAAAAAGATATATTGTTTAATTTCCATAATCTCAGTTTCTCCACCTATAAAACAATAATAATAGTATCTAAGGTTGGTTTGAGGATTAAATGAGATAATGGATTTAAAATGCTTATGCAGTTGTTGGGACATAGTAAATGCTTAATAAGTGTGCTATTAGTGTTATTAGTAGTGATGGTATTAGTGGTAGAAGTAGCACCATCACCAATATGTAAAGATAGAGCCATTTTGATGCCTACTCCTTTAGAAGAATGAAGATACACTGTCTCAATTTCTCTCTACAATTAGCAACCCTTATAATTAAATAATGGCATTATTTAATTGCTGAGCTTTAATTATTTAATTGTGAGCTCTGGCTCACAAATTCCTTGTTTCCTCTTCTACATAAAGGAGATATTTCTTTGATGCTACAACACGCCAATTATAAATGAATGTGTGTATCATCATAAGTTAAATTATATACAGGTATATATGGTGTTTACTTGGCTGCCAGAAAGAATTAAGCCTTCTTAGTTTGTTTCCATGTGTATTAAAGCTTATACTACAGAGCATGCATATTGTGTCATTAAGATGACAGATTATTTGTGAGGACACCAGGTCTCTCAGCATGATTTAGCACTATTTTATAGGGAGTATGCACTCTGAGACTGACATCTCATTATTTTAAAGACAATTCCAAGAATTTCTATATTATAAAGACAGACATGAATTAGATTTTACCACTCTTTTTTTTTTTCATTGCTACACTAAATATAGAAGACTGTATTAAGCAACCAAACCAGGGTGGGTATATTCAAAAGCAGCCAGCTGATTCAATGACTAAGAAACACAATTTAAAATACGATCCTAGAGGAAAAGTGCTTTTACATAAATACATCTTCAAATTCAGTTCCATTATAATTTTGAAA
>NW_027528698.1:77719-78126 GCF_008692635.1 Crocuta crocuta
TACAGAAATATATTATTGCAGAAGCTAAATTTCATTAACATTTTATGTTTATTTTTTATATTTCCTCCAAGCAACATTAAAACCAAACAACTTCCACACAAGCTTTGTTCTTCCTGAAGCCTCTAGAGAACCTTAGAAATTCTAATTAGAATTAGCAGTTATNTGGCCCCAAATATAATCAAATTGAATACTAACTAGAACCTATATATAAATTCTAACAGTAACATATCTCATATTTATTCAAAAACACTAAGGGGCACCTGGGTGGCTCAGTCGGTAAACCGTCTGACTTTGGCTCAGGTCACGATCTCACAGCTTGTGGGTTCAAGTCCTGTGTCGGGCTCTGTGCTGACAACTAGCTCAGAGCCTGGAACCTGCTTCAGATTCTGTGTCTCCCTCTCTGACCC
>NW_027528698.1:78271-82983 GCF_008692635.1 Crocuta crocuta
TTAAAAAAAATGACTGCTCAAAAAAAAACCAAAAACACTAATAAAGTCTTTTTCAGCTGCATCTAATATATACATATTTTTTCATTTAACCAGAGAGCATTTTGAGATATTTTTTATCATACACCATCATTACAGCTTATAAGAACCTACATATAATGATGGGAATGCAGAATTTGGGAACTAGAAGACCTTAGAGATTAAGAGTAAGAATTTCTACTGATCAGGATATCATCATATCTTGCCCAAACTACAGGTGGCTTATTCATAGTCAATGCTCTGTCACATATCTGTGAATTTCCAGGGGAGGGGCAAAGAGTGTCTACCAAAGGCCTGCTCAATAGTTAATCATTAAATTATTGGGTCACTAATGCTTAAAAAACAAAACCCCATCTCCTCAGTATGAAGTTCACTTTACCAGTCTCACCTTCAAGTCCCAGCTCAAAAGGGTGTGCTTTCAACAGCTGCTATACCTCACCCAGTGCACACCCCACCCTCTATGCAGCTCACCCTGCCTCCAAACTTTTCTAATAGTGTTCTCTGAATAGAATGTCTTCTTTTTTTTTTCATTTTGAAATTCTACTTAAATATCAAGGTCCAGCTCAAATTATACTACCTCTGGGATCTCTATTTACCCTACTAAAAATTAACTACATTTCCATCCTGTGCTCCTATTAAAAAATATCTATGCTAACATGAAATATAACTTAACTAAATGTAATGAACCTCTTTCTCTCTCACTCACTAGATGGTAAGATCCTTTATGCAGAAAATGAGACCTTATTCATTTTTCTCTCTCCCAGGGAGTATAATGCAGTACTCTACAAATATAAATTAAATGAAATGAGAGGTCCACTTTCTCCTAAATTAGAAATAATTTGGCTTATTAATAGAAAATTAAAATTTGTTTTATCTGTAACTCTAAATAATTCAAATAGAAAATATAATTTGATGCTTCTCTCATATTAAATATTTACAAACTTAAATATTATAGGAATCAGAGGTATTTTTTAAAGTTTATTTCTTTTAATTTGAGAGAGAGACAGAGTATGAGCAGGGGAGGGGCAAAGAGTGAGGGAGAGAGGATCCAAAGCAGGTTCTACACTGTCAACACAGAGCCTGATGCTGGGCTCGAACTCACAAACTGTGAGATCACGACCTGAGCCGAAATCAAGAGTCAGAAGCTCAACAGACTGAGTCACCCAAGCACCCCAGGAATCAGAGACATCTTAAAATTTCTTTCTAGGGGCACCTGGGTTGCTCAGTTGGTTAAGCGTCTGATTTCAGCTCAGGTCATGATCTCAGGGTTCTCGAGGGTTTGAGCCCTGTGTCGGGCTCTGTGCTGACAGCTAAGAGCCTGGAGCCTGCTTTAGATTCTGTGTCTCCCTCTCTCTCTGTCCTCACCTGCTCGCTCTCTGTCTCAAATAAATAAATAAACATTTAAAAAAATAAAATTTTGTTCTATTTAGCAATCTGAAGCACTTTGAATTCCTAACTTAAATATTTTCTTAACATAGAATAGTAATGCTTTCAATGCATTTATGGAGAATGGAGACCTAAGCTCTCCCAAACCCCTTGCAACAGGAGAAAATTCTCAGAGATTTTGGAACACTGGGTTTAAGAGCTTTCGAAATAAGTCTTAGAAACAATGGGTGTGTTCCTCCTTCCGAAATGCAGTTGAGTGAGTGGCAAACAACAGCAAAATGGGAAAGAAAGTGGATCCCTGGAGCTAGGAGAGCCAGGGTAGTGTATCTGGAATTCACTGGAGTCAGAGCCTCCTGATTTCTTACTGATCCTGCCACCTATTGGCCAAATTTTGAATCAAGGTACTGCAAATGACCAGGAATTTCAGCTGTTAAAGATCAATCAATAGTTACTAAGTGTTATTAAAGTAAATGGGAGTATTGTCTCATTAAATTTTGTTTTGGCTACGTTATTTATGTCTGGAATATGCTACAATGCTTAATTGTTCCTTTAAATGTCCCTTCAGAAAATAAGACTTAGTAAAAGTAAGATTACTGAAAGGTGCTCCTGACTGGATTTGTACTCAAATATTTTTTTTTTCCCAGTATTTGGTCTTATTTATTTTTTTTAATAGTTTACTATTAGGAAAAATAGAAATAGTAGTATCACACATAAAATTCAGAGAATGAGAGCTAAGAAGAATGGGAATGCATTATTATTCTCAGCATTGAGGAGACGAGAACTTTTATATAATTTTTATTAGGTCTTAGCAGCTGCAGCAAGAATTGCTTCTATTATAACTGATTGGCTTTACCAAGTGCTGCTCAGAAGAGCAGGAAATTCTCTTACTGAATTAACAGCTATATTAAGTGTCAACAACTAAAGCAAAACACACATACACAGACAGCATCATGTTAAATGAAAGTGAAAGGGAATTAATATTTGTTAAGTGCCTACTATACTAAGCACTATGCTGGGTGCTTTAAATATATAACCTTACTTAATTCTCACAACACTACTAGATAAACATTAGTCTACTCATTTTATGGATGAGAAAATTCAGTCTCAGAGGCTACAAGTATTATAGCTGGAATGCAAATAAGTGTGACTCCATCTCCTCTGGTCTTTTCCACTATATCACACTACCTTTAGAAACTCTCTAATGGATTTTATACTTACCTCTATGTCTCAAATGTCATTTTCTTCATTTGTAAAATAGAATGTGGGATTAATCACTTCTAAGGCCCAGAATAACTGTACAATTTCATGAAACCCATGATTCTTATGGGACTCAGTAAAACTGATGGATAAGTACGAAAGCAACTGCTCAACACAATATGAGGAAAGAACTAGACAGAGAAGTTCACAGAAAAGTAAATTAAAATGGTCTTTGAATGGAAGAAAAGCTGCTCAACTTCACTCCAAATTTGAGAAGTTGAAATGATAACATGGATGATTTATCATTTTCACCTATGAGATGGACAAAGGTTGCAGGGAAACAGATACTTATATTTTAGATGACACTACAGACACAAACTCTTTGGAATGCAGTTTGGTAATATACATCAAAATTATAAATGTACACAGCATTTCATCCAGGGATTTCACTTCTAGAATTTGTCCTACAGATAGATTTATGTGCACAAAGTTATATACAGATTACACATTCATCACAACATTGCTTGAAATCCAAAGAGACTGGAACTAATCTAAATATCCATTCACTGGGGACTGATGAAATAAGTTAAGATAAGACCATACCACAGAATTCTATGCAGTATGAAAATGGAACACAGTAGATGAAAATAAGCTACTAAGGAATAACTTCCAAGTACATAAAGTAGAAACAGCAAGAAGCCAAAAACAAAAATGATAAATACACAAATGCTTCTAGAAGCACAGACTATTTCTAAAGAGAATGTGAGAAATTAGTAGCTTTGCTTTTCTCTGGAGAAGATAAAAGTCTGTAAGACTTCTCTGTAAGTCTGAGACTGAAGGGATAAGTTTATCATGCTTTTTGTTCATTTTTTGTTTGTTTTTTGTTTGTTTGGTTTTTACTATATGAATACCTTGATATAAGCATTTTACCTTTTTAATTTAAAAAAGCTTTTATAGTAAACAGTACTCTTGAGTCATTGAAAAACCCTTTAAATGTGAAGAGTACTGTAGCAAATTAAAAAGTAAAAATTTACTTAAAAAATTTACTTATAAATGACTTAAAAATAAGTAAAAAAAAGTAATGCCAGGAATTTTTANTGTGTGTGTGTGTGTGTGTGTGTGAGCTTCAATCTACATGCAACAACAATTACAGCAAAAGCACCTCCAGTGTGCAAGATAGGATAGAAGAGCTGAAAAGGAATAATTTTCATCTTTCTCTCTCTCTCTCGGTTTGTCACGTTCTCTCTCTGAATCTTCCAAAATTCACTTTATAGAAAATGTGACAAATCATACAAGTAAATGGTAAAGCTGCCAATTCCAAGTGCATGGACATATGGAATGTATCAATTTCTTAGGTGTGAATACTCATCCAAACTTAAAAAATCCTAAGTTTATCTGAACTATCACTTCTACAATAATTAGTAAAAATAACAGTTAAAATACCAAAACTTCATTAACACCAATGATTATGAGATTGAGAAGCTACGTATATAGTAAGAAAATTATGTGTGAAACTCATAAGAGGATAAAGATCTAATAAATAAAGGACTTCATGATCAAATCAGTAAAATATACTAATTCACTATCAGATTTTGATGTTATCCCAGAAAACAGGCTTGTAGGAAAAAACTATAAAATTTCCTAGGAAAACAAATTGATAAGTAATACAAACGTAAGAGGAAAGACTATTTGTGCACTATGGCACCAATCTTATTCCAATTTCATGAAAACTTCTGGGCTGTTAGTGTTCTGTTACATTTTCTCTCACATGGTGAATCGACAACTTTATCTCTTCTGCTTCTCAGTAAAAATGACTGAATTATAATAGAGGGATATAGCTCACATATTAAACAACAAAAATAAAACAATATTTTCAGATTACTAACATTTACGCAGATTATGTTTAAGGAAAAACAGCTATTCTTCTTTAGTTGCTTGGTAAAATCTAGCTAATAGTTAATCTATTTATGTTTGACTCTGTCCAGTGTGGAAAAATTATACATGTATATATTACTAGACATTTTTAGTAATGCATTTAATTAAATATATCAGAATAAGAAATCTGTATTTAAAAAATAAAATGTACCTTTTAT
>NW_027528698.1:83103-84402 GCF_008692635.1 Crocuta crocuta
CAAAGAGATCAGGATTTTCAAATTTATCCTCCTTAACTTTTAACCAGAAACAGTTCTCAGATAATTCTTTGGGTTCAATCTGAAACAAAAATAACAAAGATAAGTTTCTAAATATTACTTCATTTTTAATTTTTCAAAGAATTCAATTTCATCAAGTTTGAATGACAGTTACTTTATTCATCTATCTACTGAATCAATTTTAGGATATATTAAAATAACACTTTTTAAGTAAATATTTATTGGGGAAGTCACAGAATTCTATTGGTGTACAGAAAGATATACAATACCAATAAGCTATATAGCAAATTACATTAAAAAAATCTTCTACTGGAAAGAATCTTAAAAAATAATTTATTAAATCCCTTCCCAAACTCACATATATTTTGTTCTGTTCCTGGATTTTTACAAATGAGGAAACTTAAATTCAGAAAAGTGAAATAACTGTCCGTGTTTACTGGTCAGGATGAAGTAATAATCATAAGAGCTGACATCTTCCATACCTCCTATAATGTGTCAGGTACTGTTTTAAGTGATTTGCATGCATTACCTAATCAAATTCTTGCAATAATCCTTTAAAGCAGGATCTATTGGGGCACCTGGGTGGCTCAGTCAATTAAGCATCCGACTTCAGCTCAGATCATGATCTCATGGTTGGTGGGTTCAAGCCCCGCGTCAGGCTTTGTNTTAACCACTACACTGCAATTCAATACTGGGACTGCACATTTTCTAGTACAGTATGATGCTCTTTGATATCTAAGTGCCATTACACTGCATGCTTAAATGCCAAGTGAACATATTGCATTTACACACAGAGATAACTGGGCCAACAGCATCTGGATCCTATAGTTTGGTGGATTTTACCTAATAAAAAATGACTATATATATCCAAAATTATTTGTACCTCATTTACTCTTATGAGCAAAGCAAAAATATATTCTTAACTTAAATACTAATTTACCCATGATTCTGGTCAAACCAATTACTATGTAGACAATGTCAGATTTCTAAGGATGTTCTTGGATGAGTCATTTCCCCAAATGGTGGTCTGGGTAATTGTATTTTCATTAGAAGATTAGTTCCTATTAAACAGGGACAGCNGAAAAAATCCATAGATTATATTAAAAATATTTATGTCACTACTGAATACTGTCACCTATTCAATACTATCTAAATATTTAAAACTAAAAAAAAATCTCTAAGAACTAAAATAACTAAGAAAAAAAGGCATGATAATAATGGAGATTATATTTGAAAATGTTATAGTACTTAAAGTTAACAGCAGTATGAGAATGAAAATTA
>NW_027528698.1:84469-86264 GCF_008692635.1 Crocuta crocuta
TTTATATTATTCTCTAGCATTTTTTTCACTCTGATTTTCCTTTTGCCTTCTACATTAATTTCAAATTATCTGTGGAGTTTCCAATTCTCTGGGTACCAGACTGAAGGATACACATAAGATGGGGAACTCACAAAAGGAAAGCAAGAGTCCACAGTCATGTTCTCAATAATTATACAGTTCTTATAGACAGCAATAGTTATTCACATATTAACAATCAACTATGACAAAGCCAAAAATACTCCAGTTGTAGCATTACCTTTGACCAGTTGATTCTCTTCATGGGTACCTCAGGTTTATATATTTTTTTCTGCTTCATCCCATAAGGCAGATCCAGTGGTGCTCCTGGGGGAGGAGGAATGCCTGGGGGAAATGGAGGAGCAGGTCCCCCAAACAAAAGTGGTGGTGGTGGTGGTGGTGGTATACCAGTCATTCCAGGTAAAGGAGGTGGAGGAGGAGGGAGAGCTCCTCCAGGCAGAGGTGGTGCTGGTGGAGGTGGTGGTGGTGGGGATAACCCAGTATTTGGCAATGGAGGTGGTGGAGGAGGGCCTGGAATTCCTGATGAACCTGAGAGTCCTTGTCCCTGAAATATATATAATACAATTTTAAATGCTTACAGTAAAATATAACAACAAAGAAACCTGTCAGTACACATTAGTGGTTTAAAATTATATAAATTTTATTTAATGTAGTGATATCTAAAGGATTAACAGTAACTGAAAAAGACTCTCATAGATTTTTGATAAGCATTATAAACTCTGGACACTGACTACTTCTGTTTATGTACTACAAAAGTTGGCATCCTTAAAGATTTTCTGAAGCACTCCTCTAAAAACTGAAATTTATCTTTCATTATAAATATACGCAAAGAAGTACTGTAAATGGCTAGAGCCTATGAGACTAGTTGGTTTGAATATGGGATAATTAATTCAATCATAGATCAGATTCCCTTGGAGCCAATTAGCTTTACACAGAGTCTGTCTCATAGTACCAGTAACTTAGCAGTCTTTTAATGCCAATAATTAGTATTGAGATTGAGTAACATTCATTTACATGGTAATATATGTTTACCAATGTTTTTACATCCATTACTTCTTTTCATTGTTATTATAACCCTGTAATGTAAGTAGGTCATTTTTATCTCAACTTTATCTCACTGCTTATAGACGAGAAAACTGTAACTACAAAAAGGTTAAACGACTAACCAAAGGTCACAGAGTCTGAAATGTGCTTAAGATTTGAATGTGGTTCTTCTAATTAATGCAGTCCTCTTTCCACTACAGCAGACTACCTCCTCATGAATGGGAGGCATTTGCCTTGAAAGGAATTAATTCACACAGATTGAATTATAAGGAGGGTATAACTTTTACTACCAGAAAGCAATTGAAACTCATTCTCTAATGATAATGGATAACAGATGAAGGTAAATATCTCATTCCAAATTACCTACTTTTTAAATTAATCTGTATATGTTTCTTTAAGCCATTACTGTTCACAATGGTTTACTTACAAAATAAATTAATATAAAAGTGAAGTTGGTTATTATAAACATTCCTAAAGAAATCCTACCAATGAACAGACATATTTGGATTCAAGATATGACATCAGATTAACTTGATGAAAAGTTTAAAATTAATATTCTTAGCATAGTGTTATTTTTATTTGGGGAGAAAGTCTTCTTATCTTTATTAATATGAATTTCAAAGTTGGACTACTTAATTGTACTAAACTCAGAAATATCTTTACAAAATAAATAAGTTGAAGCATATTTTTGGAGCAAACAATTTAAAAGATTGAC
>NW_027528698.1:86379-86602 GCF_008692635.1 Crocuta crocuta
TAATCATGGAAATATTTCTCATAATACATAAAATGCATTGTCCAAATATTTTATTCATCTATATGATGTTTATGTGTATACAATACACATACAGACAATTAAAGTGTTTGTACACTTAACAAATGACAATCCTCCTCTGGAATACAGCTTCTCCTGAAAATAGTAAGAATTGAAATAGGATTAAAATATGCAAATTTATTTTCACTTTATTTTTAATGCAGCA
>NW_027528698.1:87007-87354 GCF_008692635.1 Crocuta crocuta
ACAATAAAGTATTGAGAATTGAATATAACTAATGAATAATTTAGTATTTGGCACAATTTTGGGTACACTAGAAAGAACTGTGTGACTCTGCACTTTTACAGATCAGTTAATTTAATAATAAATAAGCAAAAACTAAATAGTAAGGCCCTGTGCTAGGGTGACATTGGGGAATGTCACCATCTGGGAGGGTAAAAAATAAATAAATAAAAGAAACTGCATTCTCAGAGATGAGAAAAGGGTAGTAACATGATACAAGAGAAAGATTTAATGAAAGAAAACTATAAAATAGATAAATGAAACAGACTAAGGATAGGAAACGCCACTGCACTGAGTAATTTGGAGTTCAT
>NW_027528698.1:88382-90103 GCF_008692635.1 Crocuta crocuta
CTCTGATTTTCCTTTTGCCTTCTACATTAATTTCAAATTATCTGTGGAGTTTCCAATTCTCTGGGTACCAGACTGAAGGATACACATAAGATGGGGAACTCACAAAAGGAAAGCAAGAGTCCACAGTCATGTTCTCAATAATTATACAGTTCTTATAGACAGCAATAGTTATTCACATATTAACAATCAACTATGACAAAGCCAAAAATACTCCAGTTGTAGCATTACCTTTGACCAGTTGATTCTCTTCATGGGTACCTCAGGTTTATATATTTTTTTCTGCTTCATCCCATAAGGCAGATCCAGTGGTGCTCCTGGGGGAGGAGGAATGCCTGGGGGAAATGGAGGAGCAGGTCCCCCAAACAAAAGTGGTGGTGGTGGTGGTGGTGGTATACCAGTCATTCCAGGTAAAGGAGGTGGAGGAGGAGGGAGAGCTCCTCCAGGCAGAGGTGGTGCTGGTGGAGGTGGTGGTGGTGGGGATAACCCAGTATTTGGCAATGGAGGTGGTGGAGGAGGGCCTGGAATTCCTGATGAACCTGAGAGTCCTTGTCCCTGAAATATATATAATACAATTTTAAATGCTTACAGTAAAATATAACAACAAAGAAACCTGTCAGTACACATTAGTGGTTTAAAATTATATAAATTTTATTTAATGTAGTGATATCTAAAGGATTAACAGTAACTGAAAAAGACTCTCATAGATTTTTGATAAGCATTATAAACTCTGGACACTGACTACTTCTGTTTATGTACTACAAAAGTTGGCATCCTTAAAGATTTTCTGAAGCACTCCTCTAAAAACTGAAATTTATCTTTCATTATAAATATACGCAAAGAAGTACTGTAAATGGCTAGAGCCTATGAGACTAGTTGGTTTGAATATGGGATAATTAATTCAATCATAGATCAGATTCCCTTGGAGCCAATTAGCTTTACACAGAGTCTGTCTCATAGTACCAGTAACTTAGCAGTCTTTTAATGCCAATAATTAGTATTGAGATTGAGTAACATTCATTTACATGGTAATATATGTTTACCAATGTTTTTACATCCATTACTTCTTTTCATTGTTATTATAACCCTGTAATGTAAGTAGGTCATTTTTATCTCAACTTTATCTCACTGCTTATAGACGAGAAAACTGTAACTACAAAAAGGTTAAACGACTAACCAAAGGTCACAGAGTCTGAAATGTGCTTAAGATTTGAATGTGGTTCTTCTAATTAATGCAGTCCTCTTTCCACTACAGCAGACTACCTCCTCATGAATGGGAGGCATTTGCCTTGAAAGGAATTAATTCACACAGATTGAATTATAAGGAGGGTATAACTTTTACTACCAGAAAGCAATTGAAACTCATTCTCTAATGATAATGGATAACAGATGAAGGTAAATATCTCATTCCAAATTACCTACTTTTTAAATTAATCTGTATATGTTTCTTTAAGCCATTACTGTTCACAATGGTTTACTTACAAAATAAATTAATATAAAAGTGAAGTTGGTTATTATAAACATTCCTAAAGAAATCCTACCAATGAACAGACATATTTGGATTCAAGATATGACATCAGATTAACTTGATGAAAAGTTTAAAATTAATATTCTTAGCATAGTGTTATTTTTATTTGGGGAGAAAGTCTTCTTATCTTTATTAATATGAATTTCAAAGTTGGACTACTTAATTGTACTAAACTCAGAAATATCTTTACAAAATA
>NW_027528698.1:90439-90781 GCF_008692635.1 Crocuta crocuta
TGGAATGAGATCAAAGAAATTATGAAAAAAGTCAAAATAATTTTTCTGAAAATTTTAGGAAATTAGTAATTTACTCTATGTTTTATGTATAAACAGATTTATTGAATAATTTGAAAGGTAAAATATTTTTTATGAAAAGAGAGCAAAGTTATGTTTAACATCAAATTTTATCTCTATAGATCATATCTAACATATGAAACTTGAGCAAACATAAAAATGCTATCACTTTTAACACAGAATTTTATTCAAGCTAAATTCATATTTTACAAATTTAATAAAGAATATCAAATAAATGCCACCAGCTTTTAAAAATCAAATCATATCAGCCTTTCTCCTACTTCC
>NW_027528698.1:91786-92133 GCF_008692635.1 Crocuta crocuta
ACAATAAAGTATTGAGAATTGAATATAACTAATGAATAATTTAGTATTTGGCACAATTTTGGGTACACTAGAAAGAACTGTGTGACTCTGCACTTTTACAGATCAGTTAATTTAATAATAAATAAGCAAAAACTAAATAGTAAGGCCCTGTGCTAGGGTGACATTGGGGAATGTCACCATCTGGGAGGGTAAAAAATAAATAAATAAAAGAAACTGCATTCTCAGAGATGAGAAAAGGGTAGTAACATGATACAAGAGAAAGATTTAATGAAAGAAAACTATAAAATAGATAAATGAAACAGACTAAGGATAGGAAACGCCACTGCACTGAGTAATTTGGAGTTCAT
>NW_027528698.1:92236-94208 GCF_008692635.1 Crocuta crocuta
GAGTCATTTGGAATTCATCAGTGACTTTTGAAGTCATTTCTCAGTAGACTGATGGATATAAATCTAGTCAAACAACAAATATCTACTGAGCATCCACTATGTATAGAGTTGTTACAAAGAAAACCACAGGCCCCAAATGGTATCAGTTAGGCTGAGTCACCAAATTGGAGCTTAATACATAATCTACCTGCAGTTTCAATATCTCCAAGAAATATAGTCTCAAAGGGTAAATCAGGAATTTTTCCATCAGCAGCTAATGAGTCAGCCACCTAAATCCTCTCCATCCCCTAAATGAAGAAGAGGTAATCTGCATAACACTTCTTGCTTGTTGCCCTAAGGGAAAAGTGTCAGGGCCTAGAACAATCCTTTCCTTTCCCTAATAACTTTGCTGTCCCACCCTCTTTCCACAAAAACCTTTCATTTTATACAACTCCTTGGAGTTCCCATCTGCTTACTAAATGGAATGCTGCCAAATTCATAAACTGTTTAATAAAGCGAATTAAACCTTCGAAATTTACATAGTTTAATTTTATTTTCTAAGAAGGTTATCTTCAATTTTTTTTCAAACATCGTTTTCATTAATTGGCTTTACAGGCTAAAGTGCATAGTAAAGACAAAAAAGGAAATGCATACATAGGAAAATGACATGTTTCTCCCCAACATTATTGATCTTCCATTTCTTAATATTCATTTAAAACACAAAAACTATTGAGAGTTCTTTAAAAAATAAAAATAAATAAAAAGTGCAGAGAGGACTTAATCAGTTCTATAGTTTAGACACCATAATTAACATTTTGAGTGTATATGGGTGCTTCTCATCATAGGGGATATATATGGAAACGCAAAGTTCTTGGGTTTTGAAATTATGCATCCAACTTCTCAAATAAGCATGAAAGTTTGTCTCCAAAACAGTCTTGCTTATGTAATATATTCCATTAAAAATATTCAGGGAAGTTTTGTAAAACTCCCTTGAGCCAAAAGGTGAGGGGCTTGCAAATAAGGACATACCAACCATTGTTTGATCTCAAACTCTATTACCATAAAAGGTCAGGGGTTGAGCAACCTAGCTCCTCCTGGCTGCAGCAAGCCTCTGAGACGTAAATCTTTAGTGAACATTGTGATTAGAATGGTCAAACATGTTCTTCAAGCGACTGTTAAGCAACCCCCCACCTCTAACCGCAAAATTCTTGGTTCTGTACACTGGCTTCGCCCCTCTCCCTATATAAACCCTGAGCGATGGCTTGATGGCGCGCTCTTCCGAGGATTCTTTGAGGACGCTTTGGGTGCTCCGGAGGGGGCCTTAAGGCCTGACTAAAATAAACCTGAATAACCAACTTCTTTTGTGTTTGTGGGCTTTGTCCTCAGTGATTCTCCTTTGGAAAAGGTGGTCTAACAGTTTAAGCAACCAGTTTTTATACAAACCATTTTTATACAAACAGTAAAATAGTTTATTTTCCCGGAAAATAAAATCTGTAGTTATTTCAACTAAAACGAGAAACTGCCAAAAAATCTGTTTCTGGTCACATTTTTCCTTCCATCTAACAAGATAATTTTCTACCATTGAACTCACTGTGACATGACATAAAGTCTATATCTTGTTTCATTACCTGGGTTCGAAGTTGTTGGATTTCTGTTTCAAGCTCTTTAATTTTTTCTTCTCTTTTTTGAAGTTCAGCTTGAGCTTCCTGTCGAGCTGTGAATTCTTCATCGAACTGCAATGATCACCACCATAAATGTACACTTAATAAGATAGTTTTGAAAAACCTTTAAACAATGTTATGTATTAAATAAGTGGAGTGTGTTTTGCTTCAATGAATTCCCAGTTCATTCAGAAAATCAAACCTCTAGATTATTTTCATGACAATTAAGCACCCCTGTGGGAGTGGGGTATTGCTTATGGTATTACTAAAGAAGAAATGTGGCCCGAAAACAAGATAAACAAACCTACTTTCACTTCCAAAAAAAAAATACA
>NW_027528698.1:94859-99126 GCF_008692635.1 Crocuta crocuta
TGTCCCACCCTCTTTCCACAAAAACCTTTCATTTTATACAACTCCTTGGAGTTCCCATCTGCTTACTAAATGGAATGCTGCCAAATTCATAAACTGTTTAATAAAGCGAATTAAACCTTCGAAATTTACATAGTTTAATTTTATTTTCTAAGAAGGTTATCTTCAATTTTTTTTCAAACATCGTTTTCATTAATTGGCTTTACAGGCTAAAGTGCATAGTAAAGACAAAAAAGGAAATGCATACATAGGAAAATGACATGTTTCTCCCCAACATTATTGATCTTCCATTTCTTAATATTCATTTAAAACACAAAAACTATTGAGAGTTCTTTAAAAAATAAAAATAAATAAAAAGTGCAGAGAGGACTTAATCAGTTCTATAGTTTAGACACCATAATTAACATTTTGAGTGTATATGGGTGCTTCTCATCATAGGGGATATATATGGAAACGCAAAGTTCTTGGGTTTTGAAATTATGCATCCAACTTCTCAAATAAGCATGAAAGTTTGTCTCCAAAACAGTCTTGCTTATGTAATATATTCCATTAAAAATCTTCAGGGAAGTTTTGTAAAACTCCCTTGAGCCAAAAGGTGAGGGGCTTGCAAATAAGGACATACCAACCATTGTTTGATCTCAAACTCTATTACCATAAAAGGTCAGGGGTTGAGCAACCTAGCTCCTCCTGGCTGCAGCAAGCCTCTGAGACGTAAATCTTTAGTGAACATTGTGATTAGAATGGTCAAACATGTTCTTCAAGCGACTGTTAAGCAACCCCCCACCTCTAACCGCAAAATTCTTGGTTCTGTACACTGGCTTCGCCCCTCTCCCTATATAAACCCTGAGCGATGGCTTGATGGCGCGCTCTTCCGAGGATTCTTTGAGGACGCTTTGGGTGCTCCGGAGGGGGCCTTAAGGCCTGACTAAAATAAACCTGAATAACCAACTTCTTTTGTGTTTGTGGGCTTTGTCCTCAGTGATTCTCCTTTGGAAAAGGTGGTCTAACAGTTTAAGCAACCAGTTTTTATACAAACCATTTTTATACAAACAGTAAAATAGTTTATTTTCCCGGAAAATAAAATCTGTAGTTATTTCAACTAAAACGAGAAACTGCCAAAAAATCTGTTTCTGGTCACATTTTTCCTTCCATCTAACAAGATAATTTTCTACCATTGAACTCACTGTGACATGACATAAAGTCTATATCTTGTTTCATTACCTGGGTTCGAAGTTGTTGGATTTCTGTTTCAAGCTCTTTAATTTTTTCTTCTCTTTTTTGAAGTTCAGCTTGAGCTTCCTGTCGAGCTGTGAATTCTTCATCGAACTGCAATGATCACCACCATAAATGTACACTTAATAAGATAGTTTTGAAAAACCTTTAAACAATGTTATGTATTAAATAAGTGGAGTGTGTTTTGCTTCAATGAATTCCCAGTTCATTCAGAAAATCAAACCTCTAGATTATTTTCATGACAATTAAGCACCCCTGTGGGAGTGGGGTATTGCTTATGGTATTACTAAAGAAGAAATGTGGCCCGAAAACAAGATAAACAAACCTACTTTCACTTCCAAAAAAAAAATACAAAACAAAATTTGAAAACAGTGGACTGAGAAGTCTCTCTTTACATATAGTGGACATTTATATTGTTTTGTTATTGAAAATTAGGTTTTAGAATTAATCATTTCCTTTAATGTTTCATCTCATAGCTTTAAGTTCACTAAATTAGAAAATGAAAGCTAAAAATTAGCCATCAAGCAGTTCAACTCCTTAACTATATTTAATCTTGAAAAGAGACTGTACTTTTAGAATGCCCAAATGATTGTACATAAATACAAACAAGATATTTCTATTAAAATTTTAATTATCTAGCATCCAAAAAGTGGTGTTCCACAAAATGTGAGAGATTTTACATATGTAAATATGGCATTCTCCTTCAGATGGTTAACTAAAACATTTGCATAAAATGTTACAAGAGAGAAAATAAAAGGTTAAATCGTGGTGCAGTTTGGGTAGGAGTTAAGATGGCGGAATAGTAAGGGGACCCTATGCTTGCCTCATCTTTCAAAATATTTAGATAAATATTAAATCATTCTGAATACCCAAGAAATCAATCTGAGAACTGAAAGACCAAACTGCACAACTAAAGTAAGAGATAAGCCAAATAGTGGAAGGTACCAGGTGTGGAGATGTGATTTGGGGAAGAAAATAATTGTGGATGCTGTAGTGGGGAGGGAACCTTGATCATAGACTAAGGGGTGGTGGGAGAGAAAGAGAGAGAGACAGAAAGACAGGGAGACAGAGAAGAGAAAGGGGAATCCTCTTACTCTGTTGGTGGGAATGTAAATTGGTACAGCCACTCTGGAAAAAGTATGGAATTTCCTCCAAAAGGATACAAAAATACTCATTCAAATGGGCACATACACCCTAATGTTAACAGCAGTTTTAGCAACTACAGCCAAATTATGGAAAGAACCCATGTCCTTTGACTGATGAATGGATACAGAAGAGTGGTGTATACGTGTATTTGGGTATGTGTGTATGTGTGTGTGTATGTGTGTGTGTGTGTGTGTGTGTGTGTATGGGGGGTGTGTGTGTATATATATACGTGTGTACACACACACACACACACACACACACACACACTGGAATATTACAATGAAATCTTGCCATTTGCAATGACCTGGATGGAGCTAGTGTGTATTATGCTAAGCCAAAAAAGTCAGTCAGAGAAAGACAAATACGATATGATTTCACCCATATGTGGAATGTAAGAAACAAAAGATGACCATAGGGGAAATAAAAAAAAGAGAGAAGGAGGCAAACTATAAGAGAGACCCTTAACCATAGAGAACAAACTGAGGGTTGCTGCAGGGGAGGCAGGCAGGGGGATGGACTAAATGGGTGATAGGTATTAAGGCCAGTTGTTGTGATAAGCACTGAGTGTTCTATGTAAGTCAAGAATCACTACATTCTACTCCTGGAACTAATATTACACTACATGTTAACTAATTAGAAGTTAAATAAAAAGTTGAAACATACATATACATACATACATACATACATACAAAATTATAGTGTGTTAAGCAGGAGAGATCATCTAAATGATGAATATCTATTTATTACATCTTGCCCAGCCCTTACCTCAGTCAGGAATCCAAGCAGAACCAAACAAACCTGCATACACAAATATTGCTATGTCCATCTATAAAACATTTGCCCTTTATTACCAATGTCACTTTAAATCATCTTAGATATCTATACTTTATTACAATCACATTATTTCTGTTCCTAAAATTGATAGAGCTTACTGTCTAGAATTGTATTTAGAGTTTGCAGGACAATAAAAATTATATTCACTGATAATAAATATTCATCCTCATAGATTTGACCTTTGGAAATTAAAGAATGTCAAAAAGATCCAAGTCTGAAGAAAGAGTGTGTAAACAAAATGGATAACAATAGTTTTGGGGTCAAACATGAAATACTAATTCTTTTATTCATTGCTACTTGAGTTTCTGGAAAATTTTCCATAGAGGTTAGTCAAAATTGTTTNTTCCTACTTGACTGAGAAAATGAAGCTTTTTCAACTTTACTACTATTCATGTTAAGATTTATCTCATTCTGGGGTATCTGGGTGGCTCAGACAGTTACACATCTGAATTCAGCTCAGGTCATGATCTTGGGTTGGTGGGTTCGAGTCCCATATTGGGCTCACCACTGTCAGCATGGAGCCTGCTTCACATCCTCTGCCCCCCTCTCTCTGCCCAGCCCCTACTCACTCTCTCCCTCTCTCAAAAATAAATGAACATTTGTTTAAAAAAATTATCTATCCTAGGGGTGCCTGGGTGGCTCAGTCGGTTAAGTGTCGGTATTCAGCTCAGGTCATGATCTCATGATTCGTGGGTTTGAGCCCCATGTCGGGCTCTGTGCTGATAGCCAGCTCAGAGCCTGGAGTCTGTTTCAGATTCTGTGTCTCCCTCACTCTCGGAGCCTCCCCTGCTCACGCTGTCTCTTTCTCAGAAATAAATAAAACATTAAAAAAATTAAAAAAATAAAANTATAAATGATTTATTAGTACATCTGAAAATAGGCACACAATGTTTCTGTTTGTAATTTAAAGTGATTCTAATCTGCAAACCCATAGAATAGGAATCACAGAAACCTGAGATATGCAAATTGGAAGACTTCTTACAGGGCAGCTAATCTTATCCTCTTCTTTTAATGATGAAGGAATTAAGATCCAAAAGAGTAAGTAGATTAAAGTCAT
>NW_027528698.1:99183-103956 GCF_008692635.1 Crocuta crocuta
ACTGCTTTATACAGCCTCTTAAAATCACCCAGAATAAGAAAAGGCATGCAGATAACCACTGAGAGACCATACATGTTTTCATTCTAAATGATGGTGATGAGAATAAGGCACTAACCACTGAAACATCTTTTTTATTATTTCAGGACTCCATTTCCCTTAATATATGCTTACAGAAAATTTTACCAGATAGATCAACATAATTTTCTACAGTCTTGTGGCATCTAATCAAAGTGCCAGCAAATAATTAAGAAGATTCTAAGATTTTCAAAGGGAATTTTAAATGTGCTATTTAAAACAAGAACATTACAAATATAAAGGTCTATTTAAAAAGCATTCATTTTCTTCCACCAATAAAATGACAACTTCGCACAAACATTTCATGCTCAAGCTTTGAAAATCTATGCCAGTAACTGAAAGAGGAAAGATATTTCTTCAGATGCCCTGAAGTAACTTCAGTCATATTCCATAATTTCTACAGTGATAGCAAAAGTGATTATCTAATCTCCAAGGTAAGTCATAACTTTGAAGAGACAGCAATATGTAAGCACTTTATCTTGCTGTCAGAAGGCTGAAAACTAGAGTTTTTAGACTTGTGCTTCAATCCTTCCCCCTGATACCAATAGGAGAGAAATACTATACTAATGCTTCCTAGGATCCAGAGCAAAAATGCAGCTTTTGGCAGAAACTGGTAAAACTGTAATCATGCTTTCATGAAACAAGAAAAAGATAATCTGAAATCTAAATAAAATTAAGATAGTCATAAAACTTGTATTTACATAAGTCATTAACATAGAAAGAGCCATCAAATTCCACCAACCCTACGTGAAGTAGCAGAATCTTTTGAAACTGGTAATTATAAAACTCCAAGAGGATAAGTCCAAGCAGAGAGAGGCAGAGAGAGAAAAAACACTGTGTCATTCTATTGCTATTTAATAGCACTCTCATTAAAGATCATAATAGATTAGACTAGCTAAATGTCTCACAGTTCTCCAGGGGAGCTACCTATAGAAAGGGAGAACTGTAATAAAGCGGTATGGGCGGGCAATGTATTTTGGTTTACTGCTTCAAATTCTATCCTTCCAATAAACTAATTTTATTTCATTTATGACTCTAGTAGAATATAGCCAGTGTTTTTCTTCCATAACAAATTAAAGGTGATGAGGATGCAACAGTAACAGCCTTATCAGGAATGAAATCAATATTTTCTGGTTATGTTTTAATCAAAAACATGAAGTACTACATAATGGAACCAACGTTTATAAATCTTCACATAAATAAATATAAAATATGTACTGTGAATAAATTATTAATTTAACAAATATAGTCTTACCTTCTTTGAAAATTCTGCTGCTTTCTGTTCACTTTCTTCCACTTTTGCCTTGTTCACACAAGAATCTATTAAGATTGACAAACCATTATTAGAAATTATTGTATCAAATCCCTAGGCAAAAGATGGTTGCCAGCCAATAATTCTACCACACAATAATTTTTATATCAATTGCTATTGAAGGTAAGTTGACCTACACTACACATAACACATAAACTACCACATTTTTTTGCATACTAACTGAATTCAATGATAGTATTGATGAGGCACAATGCCAAGCATTGAAGAATGTATTTGACTAACTCATCATCATTTTAGAGGTATTCAATTATTTCCCAACTTTTACAATAATATAATTCTTTAAATTTTTTTTGCAGTTCATTATGGGTGGAGAAAAAACAAAGAATCTATTCTTAAAACTATTAAGAATCTGGGGTGCCTGGGTGACTCAGTCGTTTAAGTTTCCAACTTTAGCTCAGGTCATGATCTCAGAGTTTGTGAGTTCAAGCTGTGCAGACAGCTCAGAGCCTGAAGCATGCTTCAAAGTCTGTGTCTCCCTTGCTTGCTCGCTCTCGCGCTCTCTCTCTCTCTCAAAATTAAATATAAACATTAAAAAAATAAGACTCAAAATGACCTTTATTTATTTTAATGTTTATTTACTTTCAGAGAGAGAGAAGACAGAGAGAACAGGGCAGGGGCAGAAAGAGAGGGAAAGAAAGAATGCCAAGCAGATTCTAAACTGTGAGCACAGAACTTGACATGGGGCTGGAACTCATGAGACCTTGAGATCATGACCTGAGCCAAGATCAAGAGTCAGATGCTTAACTGATTGAGCCACCCAGGTACCCCTCAAAATGACCTTTAAAGTAAGGCTAGAAGGGGGGACACAATAGCATTCATTAATTCAGGTTTTCTACAGAAAGATTTCACACTTAACTGACTTCTGATCTGGAGCAGAATGTATTATGTAAATAAGGAAACAAACATTAAATTTCTCAGGTCTAATCAAATATTCCAGAATATAAATAACTGAAGAACATCTTTTTAGAAATATTCTCATCATTACATATACAAGTCTACTCTGTATCTTGCCATTCACACCTATTTATCCAAAAGAAATGAAAACATATGTCTATACCCATGTATATGAATGTTCATAGAAGGTTTATTTATAATAGCCAAAAAAATAGAAAGAACCCAAATGTCCATCAACAATTAAATGTATACATAAATTGCAGTATATCCATATTCTGTAATACTACTCAGTTATAAAAAGGAATGAACTATTGATACATGCAATATAACAACATGAATTAATCTCAAAATAATTATGCTACATGAAAGAAGACAGACAAAAAGACAGTACATGCACTGGTTCTAGTAACATAAAATTTTTAAAAACAAAACTACTCTAGAGTAAGAGAAAATGGGTCAGTTATCTCAGGATGGAGAGAGGTAGCGAGGCATGGGAAGGAGAGATTACAGAGAGCTTAGAAACTTGAGAGAGTGATAGAGATGTTTATTATCTTGATTGTGATGATGGTTTTAAGTATACATACAAATATTGAAATTTATCAAATTGTGTACTTAATAATAGATAGCTTTTCTCATGTCAAATACATCTCAATAAAGTTTTTTTTAAAGAACTGTGTATAAAGAACTAAGTTGGAAATTGGTCAAAGATCAGAAAAAGAGGGGGTAGATCTGTGCTGTACTCTCAATGGTTGGTAATGATCTTGATTTATTTCAATTGGAAGACATTAAGAGTTCTGGCCAAGAATTTGATTGAATTTATGAAAAATACTAGACTTAGAGAATAGTGAAGAGATTCGATATTCCAAGTCCAGGTGACTTTAAAACAGACATCTATAAATTTCCTAGATGTTGTTGAAGCATCTCCTAATTTTTGCATTTATGCACGTGTCTGTGTGTGGTGGGGGTGGTTCTAATGAAAGTTCCAAAGCATTCATCAGAAAAAGTCCTCTGTCCATAAAATATTAAGGAACATGCATTTATTTGACTTATCTGAATTTACAGTTGATAAAACTGAAGCCTGGAGAAGTTAAATGGTTTGTTTACAGTCACAGAGATGATATATGGATGAGGTAATCATGGGTTTCTGAAGCTCTATCCTCTTTCACTTGCTGCCTTTACCTCCCCCACCCCAAAGCTTAACTAACAGTACACAACTGTAAGTACCTGGCACACAGTACACACACACACACACAAAACAAATGTCTACTGAACACTGAAAGAGCTAGCCAAAATCAACAATAGAGTACATTATAAGCCAATTCAAATATTTGGAAATATTCCCTTAAAACTCTCTCAACAAAATATTAAATAAACTGAGTTGATCAAGCTCATTATAAAATAGGCTCTGAGGCCAGCATTCACATTAATTCTCAGGAAAGGTATATTAGTGCACACTTCCTGAAAAGGATTTGACTTTTCAAAGTTCATGCCCTCAGTTACAGGAATCAATTGTAAGGAAATGACAAGAAAAAGGTAAACAAGAATGTTCATAGCAGATTCATTTATAATTGTGAAAACCTGAAAACAATCTAGAGGTACAGTAAGAAAGGACTCGTCAAGATGATTATGATACTCCATACGATGGAATATTATACAGACATTCAAAGTCAGACTTTGAAGGTTAACATGGAAAAATTCTCATAATATAATGGTCCATGAAAAATCAGCATATAGATAGGTTAAAAAAGAGAGATAGAAGAAAATGTACTCAGCCGAAAAGTGAGTAATGGTGTTGAAATGTACTGAGCTAAAAAGTGTGATCAGTGGTTTATTCTATCACTTACATAAGTCTCTAGATTACCTAGAGTAAATGAGTACTGGTTTTAAAATCAGAAAATAAGGTACACCTGGCTGGCTAAGTTGGTAGAGCACGCAACTCTTAATTTCGGGGTTCTGTGTTCAAGCCCCACAGCAGGTATAGAAATTACTTAAAAATAAAAGCTTTAGGGCTGCCTGGGTGGTTCAGTCTTTAAAGCATCCAACTCTTGATTTCAGCTCAGGTCATGATCCTTTGGTTTGTGCAATCAAGCTCCACATCAGGCTCCATGCTGGTGGTACAGAGCCTGCTTAGGATTCTCTCTCCCTCTCTCTCTGCCCCTTCCCTGCCTGTGCCCGCTTGTGTGCTCTCTCTCAAAATAAATAAATTTATGCTAAGGAAAAGAAGTCAAGCAGAGAAAAACAAATACCATAATTTCACTCATATGTGGAATTAACAGATGAACATAAGGGAAGGGAAGGGAAGGAAAAATAAGATAAAAACAGAAAGGGAGGCAAACCGTAAGAGATTCTTAAATACACAGAACAAACTGAGGGTTGATGGGGAGGTAGGGGGTGGAGGGGTGGGTAAAATGGGTGATGAGCATTAAGGAGGACACTTTTCAGAATGAGCACTGGGTTTCATATGTAGGAGA
>NW_027528698.1:103993-106664 GCF_008692635.1 Crocuta crocuta
TAAAAACAATAAAATAAAATAAATAATAGATAATAACTAATAAAAAATTCATCTTTGAATATTATTGAGTCTGCCTTGTGGTATGGAGTGAAGAATTATAATTGGCATTCCACAGCTGTTGTTTTCTTCATTTAAAGACAAAACAAATTAGTTCATGCTTGAAACTCAGCCAATAGTGATTTTGATTAGGTATAAAAACTGTTTAACTATAAGGTCATATAATGTAGCATATTTCACAAGAGATTTCACATCATCCTTCAGAGACTGTTCCAGAAAATACAGCTAACTAGTAGTCTAGGCTGATATTTCCTTAGCAATCCAAATAGATGAACATGATAACTTCAAATTCTTTTCTAGCTTTAAGGTCTATGAAAATATAAATTGATCTACTTTGAATTAAAAGGTCTTGAGCTACTGAAGTCTGTATTTCTTTTCTCAAACTTGAACACTAATAACATAGCTATATTACTAATTAGATCCTATAATTGCACATGTGATTATCTATAATACCACTGATAAACCAACATAAACTTAATCAATGGACTCCAGAGTCGTGTTTCTGAAAAGCAAAGCATTCATCTATAATAATATAATGATTTTTTGGGGGGGGGCACTGACTTTAAACTTAATTCAAGAATATTAAAACTTATCAAATAGGTTAATATTTTCAATGTCACAGGGAGAACTCTCATGATCATCATAATTAACAATTGTAGTGATTAGGTACTCACAGACACAATGACTTACCAGAGATTAATAAGGAAGTTCAGTGAGAGCACTACCTTCAGAAATTGACTATTATACAGAAGAGAGTAAAACATAAGGGACATTGAAGATAATGTGACATACCTATCAGATGTGTGAAATCAATGTCTAATCTTTGCCTGTACTTGAAATCTGGGTCCATGCCACTGCAGTGCAGCACTATCTGTGAAACACACTCCTCAATTATCTTGTAATACTGTGGCCTGAAAAAGAGAGAAAGTATTCTTGGATATCTTTTCTATCTATACAAATCAATTTTCTTAAGAAGTGGCTCAGCATGCTAAAAGAACAAAGTATTTTTCTAGCACTGCTAGAAGAAATCATTCTAGCCATTACACTCCTTAAGGAGAAATATGCTTAAACTTAACAATGGTCTGGACATTATAGTGTAAAAAAAAAAAAATGATGTAATCAACTGTGAACACTAGGGACATAATACTTTAGTTTATAAGGATTCATCTTTGTGTACAAAGATACTTATCAACCTTATCTACTTACTTAAGTAATTGTTCCTAATGTTAATGAAAACAAATGACCTGTTAGTCCTACATCCATGGATACAAAAATGGTTCCAGGCCTCCACAAGTTCTCAATTTCAGTAATGGATGAGTACTTTGGCATTGACAAGGTCTTGAATTAACTACAACACTTTTACTCAAAATTAGCTATAACAGTTTACAAAATGGAAATTCATCACAAGGTCAGTAAAATCTCTTGGGTTCTTTCTACTAAATGTCCTGTTGCTGGGATATGCAGTTTTATAAGTATATCCTTCTGGCTCAATTAAAAATAAATGAACACTTTTTAAAAAATGTCACCCAAAATCACCATTATACACTATTTGTGTATGTATATATGCCTCTACTACCTAGGATGTACTACATTATCAGTTTCCCTTAATTTAACGGCCTCTTACCTGATATAATAATCATTTCTGATGAGCAAAAAATGTTGTAGAATGGATAATAAGTAATTTTCAGCAGCAGTGTCCTTCAACATGTTATACAGAAGATGATATACTTCATTCATATCAGTGGAATATAAGTAAAGGAAAAACACTGAAGCTCTTGATGAAACTTTTAATCATAACAAAAGCAGTTTCATTCTTTTTAAATATTGATGCACCATTTTGTTTCCTCTGTTTCTAAACCTTCAACTGAATGATCCAGTATTGTAAAATTTACATAAATAAATCTAATCTATGGAATCGCTTTAATCTTTTCATTAGAGAAACAGACTTAAAAGAGCATTTCTAAAACCATTTACTCATCAAAACCTAAAGCAATCAGTTATACATTATATTTTAAATTTGAGATGATAGCTGGTATGATTGGAACAGCAATGTCATTAGAGGAAATGGTTTACTCTTGCTCTTCCTGTGGTTGTGATAGAGTACCTATATTATTCATGTAAGCCATTCTTCCTCTATTTTCACTGCCACATAAAACAGAAGGTAAAGGAGCATTCTGTGGACTGCTAAAATATCACAAACCAGTTTTATTTTACACTGATAAAACACTAAGTGTGAAATTGTTACTGTTTGCATTTATTTGTATTTCATTATTTAATAAAAATGGAAGGTAAAGACAATAGAACCTGAAACATACTTAGGATAAAAAAAGAGTGGTAGAAGTTTAGATGCTTCTANAAATAAAGGTAGAAAAGGAAGTGAAATCCAACATTCTAAAGATAACCTGAAATGTCAATATTTTCTCTGAAGTAGAAGTATATGATGGATTATTTCTCATACCCCATGTAAGAGTGTTGTATTAAAGTCTTCTAAGGTCCTTTAAGTGGTTACAAAATGGAACCCAAAATAGCTTTATGGTGAAGTTTGATTACAAAAGAAATCTAAACAAAGCAAGGAAACAATATATATATATATATTAATATGAAAAGCATTTAA
>NW_027528698.1:106748-107154 GCF_008692635.1 Crocuta crocuta
ATATCATAGAGAAAAATTCCATCTCAAAATTCTTTTAGTTTTGAAGTATTTTCCAATATCCTCCAAATACCATAAGTAAGAAATTTACTGAGTGTGAAACAAATGGCCGGCAATGCTATAGCAACTATCTTTTATATTTAAAATCATTTCACATAAAATTGTTGCCACAGGAAGATTATACCTGGTATTTGAATCAAACGCTTCTACCACACAGACCTGTTACAGTCAGATACTATAACATCTAAACATTTTTTTTTTTACTAAGGGACCAAAATATTTGGATTGAGAATAAGACGTTTATTTGAATTGAATTTTATCTCTAAGTCATTTGAGTACCTTTTAATAAAACTGAAGAAGTATATTACCTATAGTTATGTATGAACTCAGGGAAGTTTTCCTCCCATAT
>NW_027528698.1:107159-107975 GCF_008692635.1 Crocuta crocuta
TGAGGTACTAATATAAATAAATGGGTGTAAATTGGGCTGGCAGACAAAAACTCTAATAATGGTCTACATAATCACCCACAAATCCCTTTTTCACAATACATGCAAAATGACTTCTGTGGCTTGTTGAAAGGATATTCCATTTCTGTTCGAATGTCATTGAGACGGTGTGATAATTCAGTTAGGTCGTCTTCTTTGTTCTCATCAAATACTTTTAACTGAATATCAAGCTCATCATTCTCTTTTTCTTTTAGATCCTAATATATAAACATAAAATTACAGATGAGTAATAGTTTGACAACACCATAATTTGGTAATAAAGCACAGACACTATTATTCATTTACATACACATAAGTAATTTTAAATATTGACCCAGGCACTTAGTTTTCTGAGACAAAGTAAATGTATTATGTATTTTCCTATTTTACAATTAAAGAACCTCATTATATTCATCGCATTTTCTTTTCATGCCCCAGATTTTGATTATTTGCATTAAAAAAATTAACAATCACTTTTACAGTTGAAAAAAAAAATAATTGCTAATGATCCAAATTGAATGCTGTCATTTTTGACCAAATACACTAATCAAAGATAGCAAAAGAATCCATGCAGTTAGGACATTCACATATGACTCTGGCAAAAAAATGCAAATATAGATCAACTGTACTAGTGACAAATGCAAGGATATATTCAAGCACAACAGTCCCAAGTATGGCGTAGAAAGTTGTATAAAGAAATTTTAAATGATATTTTGTGATTCTGAAGCAAAAAGGAATCAGGATTTTTAATCAAGCTACATGTCTAGACTCCTACCCCAC
>NW_027528698.1:107994-109576 GCF_008692635.1 Crocuta crocuta
AAGTTGGGTTTCAAAGATTTGTTTTTGTAATATACTATAAGCGCATGCATTATTACAAACCTCTGATAATTTTCAAAATAATATTATGAACAAAATCTTTGGAAGCATGCCACACCAGAGATTGTTGGGCTTAATATATATCACCTGGAATATCTTTTAATATGTGTCCATTAACTTGCAGTTCTCAAAACCCAAATCGATAATCACAACTGTGGATGATGCTCAAGGGTGATACTGAAAGTGGGACTAGGATTTTAGAGCTGAGCTTGAACTCTAAAAGGAAATGCAAGCATGGTGTATTTCAAATTAGGTAAACAAAACAAAATAGGATTCATTTCTTGTTTCTATTTTTATTCAATAGAACAATTATAAATTTTTAATGTTTTTATTTATTTTTGAGTGACAGAGAGAGCATAAATGGAGGAGGAGAGAGAGAGAAAGGGAGACACAGAATCTGACACAGACTCCAGGCTCTGAGCTGTCAGCACAGAGCCCAATGATGGGCTTGAACTCACACACTGTGAGATCATGACCTTAGCCAAAGTCGGACGCCCAACCAACCAAGCTACTCAGGTGCCCCTCAATAGAACAATTATAAATGGAGATGTAATGCTATTATTAAAGCCAAATGCAAGTATGCAGTTTCTAGATATTTTTCTAACATTCACATAATAATTTAAATTTACATACTGAACATATGAAAACACTTAGTATGTTTCCATATAATTTTATATAAAATATATGACAAACAAATGTATTTACATTTAGTTTCCTCTTTAGGAATATCTTGTTTCGGGCCTAGTTTTCTACTTTTCAATCTGTTGGAATACAAAATTATTTACCATTGGTGGGTGGTTTTATCAAGTGATTTCAGAACTCCAGTCAGAAAAGAACAGAAGCCATAAATATCCAGTATGTCAGTCATTGCAGAAACAACTGTTAACACATTTTATAATATGGACTTTTCATTATTCTTACATCTTATGTTATAACATATTGTTATGTTCCTTCTTAGAGGCTCACTATAAAACTAGTACACTTTGAAGTATGTTTGAAAAACAGAAAAATCAAATTTGAATACCTCCATTTAATTAGGATTAGAATTTTTATAAAGCATGGAATCAATCTTCATAATTAAAATGTTTTCTGTAAAAATAAGTGGTTAAATGTTTAATTGTTTTCAGTTAGGACAAGACTTTAGTTATATACAATATATATAGTATATGAACATATATACCACAATATTAAAACACAAACATAGTGGCGCCTAAGTGCCTCAGTTGGATAAGTGGCTGACTCTTGATTTTGAATAAGGTCATGATCTTGCGGTTTGTGAGATCAAGCCTAGCTTCAGGCTCAGCACGGACAGTGCAGGGCCTGCTTGGGATTCTCTCTCTGCCTGTCCTTCACTTGCTCACTCTCTCTCTCTCTCACAAAAATATATAAATGAACATTAAAAAAAATATTAAAGTATATAGCTATAGAAATGTGATCTCTTATATTGGTTATTAATAATCTCTCCATTAATATAAATAGATATGAATATATATACACACACATATATATAAAGCTTCCATTCAAA
>NW_027528698.1:109775-111573 GCF_008692635.1 Crocuta crocuta
TCATAACTTTAATGAATTATACTATTAATTATGTAAAATATTCTAAATATGTTTAGTTATTTTTTAAACAGAATTGTTATATAGATATGGAACATTTTTGACAGATTCTATAAAACAAATAATTAAGTTTCTATAACATAGTGTACTTCAAAGGAAATTCCATTACCAGTACATGACTCATTACCAGTCAAGCAATCAAAATTGAGTCTTCAAAAGAAAAAGAGTTTGTTGTTGTTTTTTTTTTTAATAGAGTAAGAATGCTTGCTGCTTACAGACATGATTTCTTACTCTCTTGTTCCTTCACAAATCTTATTTACCTAATATTTCCTAATCTTATTTAACTAACTGTATAGGGTATAACAACTCACTAATCCAAACTGCTAAAGCAAATTTATTAACAGAATTTTCCATATAAATTAAGTATAAATTTTCTTTAAACACCATAATTTATCAATAGAGATGGGGGAAATTTGAAAATAAATTTTACAGAATATAATTAAAATAATCCTTATCTTAAGGATTCTGATTATTGTATGAAAAATGTTTCACTGTACTGTAATATTATGGTGGTGTCAGAGGTTATTAAAATACTAAGCATGATTCTTCTCCAACACTTCATGATTCCAGATATGTATATTTTCTTAACTTTTTATTTGAATTCCAGTAAGTTAACATGCAGTATAATATTAGCTTCAGGTATACAATACAGTGATTCAACATGTTCATATAACCAGATAGGTTTGTGATAATGTTTTATTCATGTACCAAACAATCTGAATTAGCCGTAGCCACGTCTACTTTGCTGCTTTGAGTATAATATATTCTAGAAAATTAGGGAGCTCTTCCTGTTAGAAAAGTAAGAATGAACAGGAAAAGTGTGAGGATTTTAAAAACTCTTCTATGAATACATTATTAAGCTTCCATGCACGTGTTCAGATGTTTAATGCTACCAAAATTCTGGCGGTTTAAGCTTAAATATTTAGGAAATTAGTGAGTCAATTAGATAATTGACATAAGTAGGTATATCTAATACACATTAAAGTGTGACCATTCAGATCTATGTTCCAAATTGTGATAATAAAACTACAAGAACAACATTAGTAGTGAAATCTATGGTATTAAAGAAAGAATATCTAATCTTCTGTGTTCTATCTTTCTGGATTCTGATTTTCATATATAAGATATNTTACCCCCAATAAGATTTTGATAGATTATCTCTAGGGGGACATGTCCAACTTCTTTAGTTGATTACCTGGGCTGTATTTAGCCACACTTGACTCCACTGTCTTGGAAAAAAAAGTTGAGAATCCTTATAGATTCTTTTCCAAAAGTTTAGGGGGCAAAAATATGACACTTCCTACTTTTTTCTTGCTGAGGAACCAACTGAGATCTAGGAATCAGGACATACTGAAGAGATGTGACAGTTAAAGAAAAATCTAAGTGGATACATATATTAGGAATGCATATGTTAAGAAGTACATGCTGCCACAAAAGGCTTAAGCTTAGAATCACTGATGAAAAATCTTCATTGTCAGTGTAAACAAGTGAATAACATGCCATGAGATCACTGAACCCAGAAAGATGAACAAACCAAAGTATAAAAGGATAAGAGCTATCATTCATACGCTTACTGAAAAGATGAGAGCTTACATAAATTGAAAGTCACAGTTTTCTTGATCAGACATTTAGTAGTATAAGGCAGAAAATGAATATTCAATTATAATAGATACAGGGAAATAAAATATGGAAGAGTAATAGCAACAACTAAGTAAAAAAGAATGTGCCATACTAGTAAATG
>NW_027528698.1:111705-112314 GCF_008692635.1 Crocuta crocuta
ATCATTACTCTCCCAGAAACAGGACCAGCCCAGAGCATGGAAACCAACAAGTAGGCAACTCAAAAAAACCACACTAGAATCAAGACTGTAACATTATCTGTAGCTACCTAAGCCTACAGACATCATGAGGAAAGATTTGTGACAAAACAAGAATAAACATGTTACACACACCAAAGCTAGTGAATGTGCCTAAGTTAACTCCATAGTGAACCTCAACATGAGTCACTTAAAATGTTGTTGTGATTAACTGCAACCAATTCCTTGCTTTTTAAAGTCATGGATTAAAGGACCATTCAAAGTAGAATTGACACAGAACTTTTCTAAAAGCAGATAAACCAAATCATACATCTTATCAAAATGGGTTTCAGCAGACTCAAGTCTATGGTACATTTTATGATGATGAATTTCAACTACTTTCTGTTAAGACTATCAGAGCACAAGTTACAGATGTATGCTGCATACTCATTATTTACCAGGAAATGTCCCTGATTTTGGTATTTTTAATACTTTAATTATTATATACATGCTCACTTGATATTTGTTTTGTTTCTTTATATGTATTTTATTCCCTTTTTCTTTTTTTCTCCTCGGGTGTGAGACTACGGCATT
>NW_027528698.1:112333-115283 GCF_008692635.1 Crocuta crocuta
TTAACAATGCCATGGTTTAAACAAAATAACATCCTAGGCAAAATAAAAAGTCACATTAGTTCTATTTGTGTTTATATAATAAGTGTCCTTTATCTCAATCAAGCCTGTAAAGATATTTCAAAATGTTAATTAGAGCATATAGTCACATTCGATTTAAGAAATTATTTTTTAAGAAAAGTTCCCACAGCATTGTAATAAGAATACCATTCTTAAGTAATGTGTCTAGAATACACTAATCCAAATTCTACACATATTTATGCTGAATATAAATGGAATCAATCTAAGTTCAAAGAGGAAAGCAAAAACTTTTAAATGAAAATTGAGGCTGCAGAAAAAGAAAAAGCGGTGGTCTTTTATGTTCTCAGTATTCAAATTCAAAGAAAAGAAATTCCCTTTCAACTTTGAGAAAACAAAACAAAACAAGGGGAAAGAAAACACCCACATCATTCTGGATACATTAGCTGAATTCTGAATCATCAGTTGTATGAAAAGACTGACATTACTGCAATATAGAAAAGCTCACAAAATGTCTAATGCTTTACAAAAGAAAACAGAACAAGGCACATTTATTACTCTGCTGCAAATTCTTTTGTCCAATGAGAAAAAAACAGTAAAGTTCATCAGCATAATAAATGTGTACAGGCAACTTACTGGTAACATTGTTTTTAGTCCTGAACGTAGGAATTCATTTCTTAAATGTATTCTAAAATCAAGCTCATAAGGCGATGTGACAAGGGCATTTATAAACTGCATGCAGGCCACCTGCAATTAGAAAGCAAATTTTGTTAAAAATTTTTAAATTAAAAAAATATTTACTTACTGCATTCAGATCATTATTTTTCCATTAGCTAAAGGTATATATACATATACTATAAGAAGAAATGTAAATTTTATATAACAATGAATTAGTATAAAAAACAGAATTAACAATTAAATTTCTTATTTCCAGAATAATTCTAATAAAAATATGGATGGCCAACTATTGCTATGTTTGGCCAAACATTATATGAAGGAATACTGAATTCTCTCTGTGAAACTCAAAGTTCCCAAAGTCTGCATATGAGGCACTTTTAAAAGATCATGAAAGGTATCTTTCATATCCAGCTATCTTCAAAGTGCACTTGGCCTCAATTCTATATAGTTATATACACTTTTCTGTAATAAATCAAATAAAGTACCCTGATATTAAATAGGGAACAGTTATAACTTGGAGATATTATTATATTGATTATACTCTCTCCATCCTATTGTTGGGAAACACAAAAAATACAGAGTTTAAAAATACATGATTAAGATGAATTAATTTACTGTGTATAAAAATGAATGCAAGTGAATTAGGTTCAACTAGAAGGCAATGTGACATCAGTGCTAATGTGCGCTGCATGACAAATATTAGGGTTTGTTTTTAAGTGAAGGTGATTCATTGATTATATTAACACTGTAAAAAAGGTTTGGTTTTTCATACCTTCTAATATTGAGATTCCCTATTATAAAGGGGACTTACTTTCTAATAATTGCAAGCTAGAAGGGAATCAGCAAAATGCTGATTCATATGATCAGGCGATCCATACATTATTCCCAAATAGTGTTTTTGGGAAATGCTGCTCAAGTTTACGGCAAGTAGCTAATAGTTTAATTGAGTAGCAACACATTTAAATTGATTATTCTTTTTATTTTAAGTTTATTTTGAGGAAGAGACAGAGAGACAGAGAGAAGCAAGTAGGGGAAGGGCAAAGAGAGGGGGAGAGAGAGAATTGCAAGGAGGCTCTGTGCTGACAGAGACTCGACCAGGGATTCGAACTCACGAACCATGAGATTATGACCTGAGCCAAAAACTTGAGTCAGACCCTTAAACGACTGAGCCACCCAGGTGACCCTAAATTGGTCATTTTTAAAGTATGCAGTGAGTGTACTGTACAGTGTACAAAGAGTTGAATGCAAGAGAACTCCTCGAAAACACCAGATTTGATAAATATGTCAAGTATATTTAGGAGGAGGTGCAAATAATAGTATGTGAAAAGCATATCAACAAGAGAAAATATTTCAACTGTATTTTGACTTGACTTACCCAGACCTATCACTATTTTTTATAATTTTCTTAAATGCTTGTTTATTTTGGGAGAGAGAAAGAGCAGGGGAGGGGCAGAGAGAGAGAGGGAGACAAAGGATCTGAGCAGGCTCTGTACTGGCAGCAGAGAACCCGATGTGGACTCAAACCCGTGAACCATGAGATCATGACCTAAGCCAAAGTCAAACGGTTAACCCACTGAGGCACCCAGACACCCTCAGATCTATCATTTTAATAGTTATTTTTCATGTAGAAAGAAAATATTAGAAGGTTTAAAAATATAATTCCTTGGGGCACCTGGGTGGCTTAGTCGGTTAAGCGTCCGACTTTCGCTTGGGTCATGATCTCGTGGTTCGTGGGTTCGAGCCCCGCGTCGGGCTCTGTGCTGACTGCCAGCTTAGAGCCTGGAGCCTATTTCAGAGTCTGTGTCTCCCTCTCTCTCTGACCCTCCCCTGCTCACGCTGTCTCTCTCTCTCTCTCCTAGAAATAAATAAAAAATATTAAAAAAAAATATAGTTCCTTTAAATATTTCTTTATTAAAAACACAGTATTCCTTTATTTTTATATCTGTACCTTAGATATTTAAGCTGTTTTTATGACAATTAGTCCATCCACTTCACATCCACGTTCAAAAATAAAAAGTTGCTTGCTTTAAAGGGGATGACTAGGGGCTCCTGGGTGGCTTAGTCAGTTAAGCATCTGACTTCAGCTCAGGTCATGATCTCCTGGTTTGTGAGTCTGAGCTCAGAGCCTGGAGCCTGCTTCAGATTCTGTGTCTCCCCTTCTCTCTGCCCCATCCCATGCTCATGTTCTGTCTCTCTCTGTATCTCAATAATAAACATTTAAAAAATAAATAAAGGGAAAGACTAAAGTTGTTTTTAA
>NW_027528698.1:115336-116669 GCF_008692635.1 Crocuta crocuta
ATATATAAATGACATCTGAGCAATGAAGTCCAACTCCTATGAATGCTCACAATATAAAACACATAGACAATTGATTAAAAATACTTGGTTTATCATAAAAGACATTTCAAATAAGTTATTATGATATTATGCCTTAATGGATTACTCAACCTTCTTATTTACAATAAGAAAATATGTAAGTCCTTCTATAGTTTCCATTGGGTGGGATAGAAGTTTGCATACTGAACACATTAATAACTATATTATCATTGCAATGATCCTTGTTATGTTACAATTATGACATGACCAAATAAGCCAAAGTACATGTCCAATCCAAAATCAATAGAGAGAAAAGTTACCATCTGCTAGAATTGTTTTTGCCAGAAGAAATTCTAGTTTAATGGATTGTATTAATACCCTATAAGAGAACATTTCCATAAGAAACAAGTTAATGAGTCTTGGAATTGTACCTTTATACAAATAGAAGTATTTAGATCAGGGGATGATAAAAATAGTAAAAGCCAATAAAATTAATGAATGTATCAACATCAAAATAACTTCACATTTAGTAAGATAAATACTGCAATGCTATTAAATACTTTACACGTGATGTATAAATGTATAACTGAATGCTAAAATGGAGTTGCGTTTAGGGGCACCTGGGTGGCTCAGTCGGTTAGCAAGTGACTTTGGCTCAGGTCATGATCTTAAGGTTTGTGTTCAAGCCTCGTGACAGGCTCTATGCTAACAGCTCAGACCTGGAGCCTGCTTTGGATTCTGTGTCTCCCTCTCTCTGCCCTTCCCCTGCTTGTGCTCTCTTTCTCTTTCTCTCTCTCAAAAATAAATAAGCAATTAAAAAAATTAAAAGCAAGAAGTTGCATTCTTTGACTATAAAATAATTAGAAGACAAACAAAATAAGTAGAAGATGCTTTGAAGTCAGCAATTTAAGCAGGTNTGACCTAAGCGAAAGTCGGACGCTTAACTGACTAAGCCACCCAGGCGCCCCTTGTTTATCAAATTCTAACAGACATCTAATCAAGTACAAATAGCATAAGCAGAATAGTCATACCATCATGTCATTTTCCAACATATTCTGTTACAGTAATGCTCTTTTATAAAAATATTTATATTGTATGAATGTGAAGAACAAAATAGTCTTTTTAATACTGCTTTATGCTACTACATAATTACCACCCTTTTTAGAGGACATAACAAAATTAATCCAAAACCAAAATAATTGTCATTATTTATAAACACAAAATTAAATTTTAAAAATAGAATTATTTTCAATGCCAGAATATATTATTATTCATCCAAAATAATAGTCTCCACTCTCCTTTACTTTCTGCAACC
>NW_027528698.1:116724-117558 GCF_008692635.1 Crocuta crocuta
CCACAAGTCACAATTTAAATTTAGTTTAATTACAATTAAGTAACATTAAAAATTAAGTTGCTCAGTCTCACCAGCAACAGTTCAAGTGTTCAACAGCCACATATGTCTACTGGCTATCGTACTGTACAGCATGAATGTCGGACAATGCAGAAAGTTTGACTGGATAGCATTACACTAGAGGCTTTAAAGAAAAAGGCTTCTGGCCTAATATCTAAAACCTAAGCTCCAAAGAAGTATAAAGCTCATTCCCAAATAATGATAGATTTGAAATTAGTATGTTGAACTTCCAGGTGTATAATCTTTAAGATCATGATTGAACTATATTGTTTGTTTCTAAGGCAAAATCAATTGCTTTAAAAAAAAAATCCAACCCCTGAGATAGAAAATAAAGAATCATGTGATTGTAAAGCAGAGAGACTGCTTAAAAATGCCAAATACTCTGGTCCAATGTGCTCCTTAAAGGTAAAGAAACTGAAAACCTAGAAAGATTAGATGATTTGCCCAAGATCATGCAGCTAATAATAAGCCATTAAGATTGGGATAGAATCCATGTCTCATGGCTTTGTTCTGGATTCTTTCTACAACAATACAATGTACAAATCTGGCAATGCTGAATAGCATTTTCCCTTGTACTGGAAAGAAAACAAGTACCCTTGAACTGAATATCACAAAGTCTATTTTCCAGATTAATTCTTTTGCTTAGTTTCTTTATAATAAGTCTAAGTTTCAAAATGGTCTGCCATATCTGTTTTAAATATAGCTTCCATGAGAATTAAAATTTAAATGTCAGAGTAAATCAGTGAATTTTCTCCATTATTAATAAATATGATAGGA
>NW_027528698.1:117686-120679 GCF_008692635.1 Crocuta crocuta
CCACAAGTCACAATTTAAATTTAGTTTAATTACAATTAAGTAACATTAAAAATTAAGTTGCTCAGTCTCACCAGCAACAGTTCAAGTGTTCAACAGCCACATATGTCTACTGGCTATCGTACTGTACAGCATGAATGTCGGACAATGCAGAAAGTTTGACTGGATAGCATTACACTAGAGGCTTTAAAGAAAAAGGCTTCTGGCCTAATATCTAAAACCTAAGCTCCAAAGAAGTATAAAGCTCATTCCCAAATAATGATAGATTTGAAATTAGTATGTTGAACTTCCAGGTGTATAATCTTTAAGATCATGATTGAACTATATTGTTTGTTTCTAAGGCAAAATCAATTGCTTTAAAAAAAAAATCCAACCCCTGAGATAGAAAATAAAGAATCATGTGATTGTAAAGCAGAGAGACTGCTTAAAAATGCCAAATACTCTGGTCCAATGTGCTCCTTAAAGGTAAAGAAACTGAAAACCTAGAAAGATTAGATGATTTGCCCAAGATCATGCAGCTAATAATAAGCCATTAAGATTGGGATAGAATCCATGTCTCATGGCTTTGTTCTGGATTCTTTCTACAACAATACAATGTACAAATCTGGCAATGCTGAATAGCATTTTCCCTTGTACTGGAAAGAAAACAAGTACCCTTGAACTGAATATCACAAAGTCTATTTTCCAGATTAATTCTTTTGCTTAGTTTCTTTATAATAAGTCTAAGTTTCAAAATGGTCTGCCATATCTGTTTTAAATATAGCTTCCATGAGAATTAAAATTTAAATTTCAGAGTAAATCAGTGAATTTTCTCCATTATTAAAAAATATGATAGGAAAGGACAAAAATTCTAATTCTTAACCACTAAAAACAGTCAATTTCTTTATTTGCACTTCAGTGGTCTCTTTTTCTACATAATAAATATGCTGCTGATAAATCCATAAATATATATAAATAAAAACCAGCAACTCTGTGCATGTGATAAAGCATTCCATAATTTGTACCATGGATAATTATATATACAAAACTAAATTACTATCAGTTTTTCCATCACATTAGGATCTTTCCTTTACTATAGTAGTATATTCTCTTTCTGCAATAATTACATCCTTTAGTCACAGGATGCTTTTGTCCTCATCTTGTGGTATGGGATGTGACAGTGTGTGAAATATCACAAAAGAGATTATAAACTTTGTAAAGGCAAGCTCTGCACTCATTTAGGATTTTCTGTGTAACCCCTAATTGCCCTCAATAAAACGATTAAAATGTAATGGGTGAATGGAAATGAAATGTCTCAAATTTTAATGACATGAGACATAGCATTACAAAAAACTTGTATTCCATTTCTTACCAAAGTGGTAGAGAGTAGAACTATTTTAACATGAAATATCCTCACAAAGTTATTGGAAAAAATGCTACAACCTTTTATTTATTTAAATATACCAGCTCTGAAAACTGTAGAAGCATCTATTTATTGGTTTTATCACAATTCAAAGAAATATGGAGTACAATAATTGCCAACTATAGGGCATTTTCAGACAGATTATCCATATTGCCACTAGCTGTGACAAAGTGTGCTTTTAAAATTTTATTGACACTGTCACACTCTTGACCTTAAGTACTTTGTTGACATTAACAAGGTCTTTCTTTATCTTAGCCCAGCAGGAGTTAGGAAAAAAGATAGTTTAAGTCAAATACTAACCAAGAAAGATATAAATGTACAGAGCAAGTTAATTAAATCAGGAAATGGAGAAGGATTCCAGGCAGGATGAAGCCATGTACAAAGATATGGAGGTAGAAGGGGAAAAAAAAAAAACCCCAGCATAAAATATTCAGGAATCTGAGCACAGTATGACTGGACCAAAAAATGCAAGTAGAAGAGTGGTGAAATATGAGGCTACAGAAAAAATAACAATCAGATGATGAAGTAGTTTGTGTGGACTAAGACTACATTGTAATTCCAGAGGCTATGGGAAGATCTTGTTGGATTTTGAGCACTAATATGACAAGAATTGCATTTCAAAAGTATAACTCTGTGGAACATGATTTAAAGGAGATTAAAGTGAAAGGTAGAAGATATTTAATAAGAGTCCAGAAGAACGGTAAAATGGTGAGATGTGACAATGCACTGAAATAAACAAATGGCATTGGGGGTGGAGTGGGGCGAAGGGATACCACACTAATGATGGAAAGAACAACATTAAGGAAGTAGAGTTGGTAGGATTTGGTGACTGAAGGAATAGTGAATGGAGGAAGAATAGATTTAAAGAGGCCTATAATGTTTCTGGTTTGTGCTACCCGGTAGAAAATGCTAAAGTAACCAGGATTGAGAATACAGAAGAATGGCACGTTAAAATTGGAGAGGGGATTGGAACAGGAAGGAGAAGGATGACAAAAAGGAAGATAAGTAGCATTAAGGACAATAATGAATTTGAAATTAAACCAAAAGGCAACTAACCATATAGGGTCTGTCTGAGTCAGAAGAATTTGAAAAAGAAGAGTTCAGAGAAATCCATCACATAGAAGTACTAGATGGAAGTCATAAGAATGGATGAGGCTGTCCAAGGACAATGTACAGAATGAGAAAAGCAATGAACTAAAGCAAAGGACCAAAGAAGTGAGGATTAAGGTCTCAGAAAGCAGTATAATTAAGGGCTAAGCATACAGACAGAAGATTTAAAATGTAAAATGTAAGTAAGAAACAAAACAAGGAGAGCTTAGTATCATGGGAGTTATGGGAGGAGAGAACTTTGATAGGAATGATCAATAATGTCAAATAGTGAAGAAGCCAATACGAAAACGTAAAAAGTGTCTTGCTTTTAATATAATGGAGGTCACTAGTAGCCCTCCATTACAAAAAAAAAATAGATTTGACAATTACTCACCTTTGAAATAGATATAAAAGGAAAGCCATCCTTCCTTAAGTCAGAAGTTACTTTCATAAGAACTTGACAGATGACTACATTGTATAAATATATACAGCACCCTATCATACT
>NW_027528698.1:120955-123717 GCF_008692635.1 Crocuta crocuta
CCTATGTTTACTGAACACCTAATATTTAACATATTCATTTACTTTTCCACAAATTTTCTCCTTATTCATAAGCTGTTGCACCTTGTTTTATTATATATTTTCCTGTACTGACAAAAGATAAATGATTGATCCAAGGCTATGTCCTCATATGCGATGACATGAGTGCACTAATAGCTAATTTACAAGTATGCTTAGGGTAAAATCTGAACAATTGAGAACCAATATGGAAAAAAAACAAGCCACAAAGAATCAGTCCATATATCTGAGGATTTGTCTATGTAAGAATGAACATTCATTTTTGCACACAACTCTTTCTGAAATCAATTAGCTAATTCCTACATTCTTAAACAAAATATCCTAGATGTAAATATATAATTATTTTCTTGCTGCCTCAGGGTTATTATTGAATATGTGAGTTAATGAGCTATGATTTAACACAGAGATGCCTTCAGGAGGTATTGAGGTGAGTAGGGTGGCTTCCTTAGTTTTAATAAGAGGAGGTACTGTGTAGTGGTTAAGAGCATGTACTCTGGAGCCAGGCTCCTTAGTGTCTAATCTGGGCTTTTGCTCTATTCACATTGTGACCCTTGGAAAGTTATGTAACCTCCACGGGCCTGTTTACTCATCTATAAAATGGGGATACTACTATCTTTCTCCTAGAATTGCTGTGATGTTTAAAACTTGGTAATATGTAAAATATTAGAACATGGGTACGTGACTTATAAATGCTATCTTTAATTTCTTATTTTTACAATGTCTCTTAAGCATTTGCACATGTAGTAGGTTTGAAGAGAGAGAGAGAGATGAGATGGACTTATAATTCCAGGGAATCATTAGAATATAGCTGGATGCTAAACCTGGAGAAACAATTGATAATATTCATGAGAAAAATAAAATACATATGTATGCATATATGTTTATAAGTGTGTGTATACATATATATACATATATATGTGTAAATGTATGTCTAAACAAAAATGATAATAGAAGAAGGCCAAAGATAGAACAGAGAGAACAAAATACCCAAGAAGAAGAGGAGAAACACGTGAAAAAAGATAGAGAGAAAGCAGTTAAAATAGTCAGAGAGCAAGTTGAGAATGGGGACCATAAGGCCAAAGGCAATAAAATTTTCAAGGGAGGAGGTGATTAATACTGGCAAATGATGAAGATTAGAAAAAGGCCATTGGATTTTGAAATTGGACGATCACTGTTGACCTTTTCAAGAACTGTGAAAATGCTGAGTTGTAAAAGGGAATTTAGGAAACAGAGAAAAAAGTACAGATGATTCTTTTAGAGACTAGGACTATGAAATAAAAAACGAAGATGAGAGGCTGGTTCAAAGAACAAGATCAAAAGCTGTTATACTATGGGCAAGAATTGAGAATGCTACTAAACTTAAGGAAAGTCAGTGAAGAGAGTATATGAAGACATAGGATTTATTGTCTGTTTCTTGAACTATTGTAGATTATTATAATTCTATCACAAGTACAAAATTTCACTTAAAACATGAGCTTGAAAACTTCTATGAGAAGTTGATAACCTGTTTTAAAATCTAAAAAAGAGCAAAACTGTATACAATTGTTATTTAATAATATAATTAGTGTTCTATTTTAACAATTACTTCCTGTGACTATAGTAACATTTTGAGAAGTCTCAGGGTACTACAGAAATAGAAAATGTAATTCTGTTAAAATATAGCACTAATTATAATTTTTTAAACAACAAGTTTAAACTTTTGGTTTTCATCCTGTATTCTGAATATATTTTTGAACTCTTAGATGATATTTTTAATTGACATGAAATAATCCAAATAAAAAGACCAACTTCACAATTCCTGTAAGAGTGATAGGCTTTGCATATAACACATTGCTAATTTTTGTAGCTCATCAAAATAGAAAATTTCAGGAGCACCTGGGTGGCTCAGTCAGTTAAGCATCTGACTCTTGATTTCTACTCAGGTCATGATCTCACAGTTTGTAAGTCTGAGCACTGTGTCAGGCTCCACACTGACAGCATGGAGCCTGCTTGGGATTCTCTCTTTCCCTCTCTCTGCCACTACCCTGCTCATGTTCTCTCTCTCAAAATAAATTAATAAAACTTAAAGAAAATGCAGTATACAAATGATTCATGACAGACCTGGCTTCAAATTACATCTCTACCCCTCAATAGCTGTGTGACTTTGAGTGAGTGATTTGAGCAAGTAATGAGAACACTGAATGTATCTGAAACACTTCCTCCTATACATTTTGGGACAAGTACAAACTGCTACATATGACTGAATGCCAGTGATATTTAGTTAGGTAAGCCCAGCTAAAGAAACAAGAACAAAGATTTCAAGAACCCATCTAAAAAGTACAGTTTTTAGGGGAACCTGAGAGGCTTAGTTGGTTGAGCATCCAACTCTTGAATTTGGCTCAGGTCATGATCTCACAGTTGTGAAATGGAGCCCCACGTTGGGCTCCGTGAAGAACAAGGAGCCTACTTAAGATTCACTCTCTCTCTCCCTCTTCCTCTCCCCCTCTCCCCCACTCACCGTGTCTCTCTTTCTGAGAACATAGTTTTCAAATATTTCAAATCTTTCAAATATTTTGAAATATTTCAGCAGAGATATTAAAATTATAATAGGAGGCATATTATAAAAAGGAAAGCAATACAAGGAAATATTCCAATTATTTAAAATGCAATATATTGGACATAAAAGGAACACCATAAAAGTTTATCCAAAATGATAATCATAGTCAGGAAAATAACAATTAACAAAG
>NW_027528698.1:123933-126699 GCF_008692635.1 Crocuta crocuta
TAAGCCTGCCACTTTCACGCTGTATCAGCCACTTACCAGCTGTATCAGCCACTTACCAGCTGTATCAGCTTAGACAAGTTATCTAGTCTCAATAAGCCTATTCATCTCATAAACAAAATGGACATGATAATAGGGCCTACACAGCTCAGTTGTTATGAGAATTAAATCAGATAATCTATGTAAATTAAAATTCTTAGTCCAAGATCTCACACAATAAATATGGTCAACAAATATGACTTTTCATCACTCAAAAACAAAGTTATCTTTCATAAAATGGGTCATTTCCTGAAACCATCTAAGAAAAGATAATGAGTTTTGTCATTTTCTAAATAAGACATTTAGCCTCGGTATATGCAGGGCTATCACATAGACCCTGACCAAAGAGTTACACTTCAGCTCCACCCCCACCAACATTCTGGTGAGTCATACATCTGATATTGTATGAATGGCATAGAGATATGCTTAGTTTTCCTAAATCTCTACAATAAGCCCACAGACTTCATCAACTTATGTTAGAATAACACTGGCTGAATTATTGCCCTGTGGCACTGATTATAGCTAAAGCTTTAATCTCCATGGTTTATTATTTTTTAATATTTGTTTACTTTGAGAGATAGAGGGCATGCGCATAAAAGGGGCAGAGAGATAGGAAGAGAGAGAAAATCCCAAGGAGTCTCCACACTGCCAGCATAGAGCCCGATGCGGGGCTCAAACATAAAAACCATGAGATCACAGCCTGAGCTGAAACCAAGAGTTGGATCCTTAACTGACTGATTCACCCAGGTACCCCAATGGTTTATTTTCTTATTTACTAAATTTCTTCCAAATATTAATGACAATCATACTTACTATATTATAATAACTTGAAGTCGTCTTCCTAATTTTAAACAAATTTTTATTTTCACAGATAAAATTTCTAGCTTTTATAAATGACCAAGCAACAGGAAGAATTTCATCTTTATGTTCCATTCTATTTATTTATTTTTAATTTTTTAAAAAGTTTTATTTATTTATGAGAGAGAATGAGAGAGAGAGAGCATGCACACGCGAGCAGGGGAGGGCCAGAGAGAGAGGGAGACACAGAATCTGAAACAGGCTCTAGGCTCTGAACTAGCTGTCAGCACAGAGCCCTACGCAGGGCTCGAATCCACTAACCATGAGATCATGACCTGAGCCGAAGTCAGACGCTTAACTGACTGAGCCACCCAGGCGCTCCTGTTTCATTCTATTTAAATGCTAGCAAGAATGGAGCTGGCGAGNCACACACACAAAAAAAATACATATATATAAATGAGAAATCCATCTTATACACACATTATGATATGTGTTATCTTTCAGTCTTCCCTATTTCCTTTCTGGCACTAGATTTTTATATAGACAATCACCATTTAAGAGTTGTATTCCTTCCTATCCACATATTTCTACAAGTCAAATATTGATAGTTTTAAATAACTTGAGGGCATCAAAATGAAAACTCAATTAAAAAACCTTGAAGAAAATAAATTTTCCAGGTTACATTTTTAAAAATATACTTAGTTGATAAACAGTGAAATTAAAAATTTCAGGTTTTGATGTTTTGTGTATCAACATGAATATTAATAATCATTTAAGTACAATATGGCATATATAATTATTAAAATCTTATGCACATGAAAATAGACTATGGTATTATAATAAAGTGCTAGAAAGAGCAAATACCTTTAAAATAATTGAAAACATCAACATTCTTTGAAAATGGGAACAAGAAAGAAAAACTAAAAGAGAAAGGCTAGGTAAGTAGAAAAGCATCTATAATTACCTACCACCAGAAAACTATTTACCTGAAGAAAATTATTGGAAACTATTGCGATATAGTGTCTGAATCAAATTAACCTCTCTGACATATACTGTGCTTATTGAACTATAGTTACAATTATAAAAAATACCAGGGTGGGTTATAAGAATTAAATACTGAAAACCCAATTGAAAAGAAACATATTTTTTACTCATATATAAATGAATTTTTCCATGAAACCTAAGGAAACCTTACTTTCGCATATGTTATTTCATTCTTTGTTCTTAGATAAGACTTAATGATCAATGATAGTATTTCCATTCACTATTTGTCTTTGGTTTCTAAGGACACTAAGCAGCATTAAGCAAGACCTCATTTTATTCTAACACGTATTAAAAAGCCAATGTATTAGAATATTCTTAAGTCTGTGTGGCCCTATTCTGATTCAAACAGAAATTACTACTGTCACACAAAATGTTCAGAAAAAATATTTTAGTTCTTGTCCTTAGAAGACACTTTATCCTTTATTACAATGGTTCCTTACTAACTGGGCTTATTAATGATATCAAATCTGAAATTTTTCTTCTTAGTCAATATTATTTCCATAGGAAGGGATGAACTAATGTACATTCAGTGATGACTTGCTAAAATTAACACATACATGCACGCTGAATAATTACAATCTTTTTGTTCTTTCTGTTTAACAGGATTACCCTCTATGCATAACTACTTTATCTTTTCATTTATCATAGGTAAATAAAATAAAATACTACTTTAAATAAAATCACAGTACAAATTAAGAAAATCTAGNTCACCCTCCCCTGCTCATGCTGTCTCTCTCTCTCTCTCTCTCTCTCTTTTACTCAAAAATAAATAAAAACATTAAAATTTAAAAAAATTATTCTTTGATTTTCCCACTTTTCTAATTATTGCTTTACCTTCAGCTAGATAAAATTATTTTTATTCAATTTGAATCCAACTTTGAAAGATTT
>NW_027528698.1:126740-127420 GCF_008692635.1 Crocuta crocuta
TTTCCCAGGAGAATTCTCTTTAAAATCTATTTCTTTCAAAATACTTTAAAAATGCTGTATGTAAAAACAGATCTGATAAAATACCAGTAAACTATTTTCTAAAATTTGATATTATTTTCATGCAAGTAATCTAAAGAAAATCACAAAATATGGGCTTCCTCAAGTGCTATTTTCCATGCACTTAATATAATAATACAGCAATACTTACATGTTCTCTTCTCCAACAATGCAAATAGCAGAAAGTATTTTTACTATTTCAGTCATCATGTTGGGTTGTTTGGGATCAATTGCTCTTGCCAATAGCAAAAGGCTCCTTTCATCTTCCAGAATCCTTTGCAATCCAAACTAAAGAAAAAAAGAAAAAACAAAAACAAAACCAAGAACCTTCATTCAAAATGTCTATGTAATGCATCTCTAATTTAAAAAAACAACTTACAGCCTGCCTGGGTGGCCCATTCAGTTAAGTCTCTGGCTCTTAGTTTCTGCTCCGGTCAAAATAGCAGCAATATAAAAGCCCATGTCAGGCTCTGCACTACAGCACTGACAGTGTGAGGCCTCCTTGAGATTCTCTTTCTCCCTTTCTCTGTCCGCCTCTCTAGCCCCCTCATGCTCACTCTTTCTCTCTCAAAATTAATAAACATTTTTATAAATAAAATAAACAGCAACTTAAATTCATCTTC
>NW_027528698.1:127451-128991 GCF_008692635.1 Crocuta crocuta
TAAAAACCTATGCTTCCACAATGAGGTTCTACTTAATTACATGAATGTTTTTCAAATGCAGTTACCGGTCTTTGTATTTTTTTTTTTAATTTGAAATGACTGCATCTTGGGAATTTTTGCCCCTTGATCAGATATGATTTCCATTAGCTTGCCTAAATACTCTATAAAGATTTGGGAGAAATAGGTGAACAGTATTTCCTTAACCAAGAAAAACATGTAAAGTACATAGTGATATGAGTTTCTAAAGTAACTCTACTTATGTCATTGGATCTCCCTGGAGATGTCTAGAATTTGTCATTAAATTCTCTAATTTGTGTAGAAAATAAAATGACACAAAAGGGGCAAAATGTTGGAAAGTTCTTTCTGTATACTATATGCTGGTAAAAGAAGCAATAAACCTCTATACAGGTTTTGCCATACCATCTGCTATCTTCCCCCTTTCAGGAAGTTATGCTGTATTACAAAAGCTATGAACCCAAGGAAATGGTGGCTGGGTTTTGGTAAGTGTCTTTGCCAACTAGGCAGAGAAGATACCATTTTCACTAATTTGCTAAGATTGAATATGAACACACAAGTGTATTACAAGTTTGAATAGGTAAAAAAAAAAAACGTGTTTAAAAATTTTAAAATTGAAATCTTGCCATTTGCAACAATGTGGATTTAACTGGAGGGTATTATGCTAAGTGAAATAAGTCAGTCAGAGAAAGACAGATTGCGTGATTTCACTCAGATGTGGAAATTGAGAAACTCAACAGATGAACATAGATGAAGGGATGGAAGAAAAAGATAAAAACAGAGAGGGAGGCAAACCATAAGAGGCTTTTAAATACAGAGAAGAAACTGAGGGTTGCTGGAGAGGGGTGTAGAGGGGAAGTGGGTTAAATGTGTGATGGGCATTAAAGAGGCCACTTTTAAGGATGAGCACTAGGTATGTATAAGAGATGAATCACTGGGTTCTACTCCTGAAGCAAAGACTACACTGTATGTTAATTAACTGGAAAATGAATAAAAAAGAAATAAATAAAAATAAATACTAAAAAAAGTAGATAAACAATGAGAAGTAGCTAGAGAGAGAAAGGAGAACTCATTATTAAAACAAATGTGCACACATTTGGCTAAACAGTTAAAAATTGTTAGAATAAATGGAAGCAGGAATACAGATAACCCCAACAGGTTCACTGGGGTTTTTTATATTAACTTTGGATTTAGTGGGGTTTTTTTTTCTTTTTAGCTATGCTGGGATTGATAACACAGAACACTAAAAACAATAAAGTTATGGTGTAAAACCAAAGAAAAAAAGAAAAAAAAAGGCTAAAATTGGATATTTACTATAGTTAGAAGGTATTTTCTTTGATCTTTGTCCCACAAAGTATTTCTCAGATATCTTATGAAATGTTTGCTTCTTTTTAGCTTAACAGTGGAACCCAACATTTCATTTGATCAAAATTGTCATTTCAAACAAACTTTTAGTTAAGTAGCAAATATATGAATATTTTTATGTTTCCTAATTTAACTTTCAAAAGAATTTGGGGGAAATGGG
>NW_027528698.1:129068-131109 GCF_008692635.1 Crocuta crocuta
AGCTCTTAAAAGTAAAGTTACCAGAGGTCATAATAAATAAGAATATACACAGAGACAAGACAGGAAAACAATGGAAAAGGGGCCCCTGGGTGGCTCAGTGGGTTAAGCGTCAGTCTTCAGCTCAGGTCATGATCTCACGTTTCATTAGTCTGAGCCCTGCATCGGGCTCCGTGCTGACTGCCAGCTCAGAGCCTGGAGCCTGTTTCGGATTCTGTGTCTCCTTCTCTCTCTGACCCTCAACTGCTCATGCTGTCTCTCTCTCTCTCTCTCTCTCTCTCTCTCTCTGTCTCTCAGAAATAAATAAAACATTAAAATTTTTTAAAAGAAAAGAAAAAAAGGAAGAGACAAAATGAAAAAGAAGTAAAAAAAAAAAAAACCAGAATTCACAAACAAGCATGAAGGTGGCCAGTAGGTACTAAATATCAAGGAAAATAAGTGAAAAACATTCAAAACTAAGAGCTGAGTGGTTACTATGCAATTACCAAACTTAATAGCTTTAAAAATCAAATAGACTGAGGGAAGGAGTTAAGTTGGTGAAACAGTAGGAGGACCTTATGCTTGCCTTATTCCTTAAACACAGCTGGGTATTATCAAATCATTCTGGGGGCACCAGGGAGGCTCAGTCAGTTAAGCCTCTGACTTCACCTCAGGTCATGATCTCACACTTTGTGAGTTTGAGCCCTGCATTGGGCTCTGACAGCTCAGAGCCTGGAGCCTGATTCGGATTCTGTTTCTCCCTCTCTCTCTTCCCCTCCCCTACTCATGCTGTCTCTCTCTCTCTCAAAAGTAAATAAACATTTGAAAAAAAAAAAAAAACATTCTGAACACCCAGGAAATCAATCAATCAAGACAGAGAACAAACTGCAGAATTACAGGGAGAAAAGAGGCCACAGTATTGAAGGTAAGAGATGCAGTGATATGATTTGGGGGAGAAAAGAATCAGGGAGCTAAGACAGGAAGGAGTCCTAATCCTGGGAGGGAGAGGGGAAAGACAGAGAGTGAGAGAGAGGAGAGAGAGCGAGCAGCATGCAGGGCACTACACAAGAAAAACACTTCCCTAAAGCCACTGACTGGGAAAATATGAGGGGATGATTATCACAAGTTTTACAAGTGTACATTAAATCTGAAGTTTTAGAAGTCTGCGCCATTGCCAGGGTGAAGCCTGGAAGGCTTAGCGGTGCTCCTGTGGAGAAGGAGGGCAGAGGCCCAAGAGCAGACAATGTGCTTTGAGAATCCCCTGGATAGCACTGAAGGGACAGTTCCTTCTTGGAAGGCATTTGGGAGAGGCAGCAATGTCTGTCAGCACAGCCCTGTCTGGACTGAGGGGACAAAGAAGCCAGCAGGCACCATGAGCTGACCCATTCATTAGCATATGGTCAGAAAATCCTGCTGAGGGCAGCTAACCTGGATGCCAATTTTTGCTGTGCTTTACCATGAACTCCAAGCCACTGTGCATTCGTACAACTGCTTTTCTTGGAAAAACTGCTACCAGCCACAGTGCAGCAAGATCCTCCCCTAGAGGACAGCATGGGTCTCTGTCACACTGGGTCCCTAAAATTTGGAGTTGTGAATTCTAGCCACGCACCTGAGATAAAATATAGGAGCAGTGCACCCCCATTGGGCAAGCAGACAGTGGAGACACATGGTGAACTCAGGTTCTTACAAAAGCCTGAGACACAAGAGGGGAAACTGTCTGCTTTTCTGTGAGGGCTATTAGAACAGCAGAGGGTACAAATTCTCCCCTCAATGGAAGACTGTGGGACCACACAATTCTTCACTCCTCCAGTAGCCCCGACATGCCTCAGAGAGCAGCACAGCACACATAGTGGAGGCTTGAGACACTCAAACCAATCTGTGCTCCCATGTACTTTGCAGGTACATTTTTTAATAGAGCAAGTGTGACTGACAGCCAGAGCAGCAGCAGACCTCTCTTGCAGAAGGCCAGCACACTCCCCCCACCACACACACACACATACACATACACACACACACACACACACACACACACACACACACACACACACACACAACACAGGTGAAC
>NW_027528698.1:131268-131810 GCF_008692635.1 Crocuta crocuta
AACACACAAAAGACACAGACCAAGAATAAATGCAAAGATGGAAGAATTCATGCCCCCCCCCCAAAAAAGAACAAGAGGTCACAACAAAGGAACTAATCCAAATTGATATAAGTAATGGGGATGAACTAGAATTTAAAACAACAATCATAAGGATACCAGCTGGGCTTGAGAAAGGCATAGAAGAAATCAGAGACCTTTACTACAGAGATAAAAGCCCTAAAAACTAGTAAGCTTGAAATAAAAAATGCTTTAACTGAGATGCAAAACTGACTGATGTACTGGACAGAGGATGGAAGAAGTAGAGGACCAAATAAATGATCAGAAGATGAAATTATGGAAAATAATAAATCTGAAAAGAAGGGGGAAAGAAAAATATTGGACCACGAATGTAGACTTAGGGAACTCAGCAACTCCTTTAAGTGTAATACATTTGTATCATAGGAATCACAGAAGAAGAGAGGGGAAAAGGGGCAGAAGGTTTACTTGAGAAGATTATAGATGAAAACCTCCCTAACCTGAAAAATGAAAGAGACACGCAAATC
>NW_027528698.1:132009-139514 GCF_008692635.1 Crocuta crocuta
CTGAAAGCAATAAGGGAAAAGAAATCCCTAAACTACAAGGAAAGATAAATCAGGTTCCTGGCAGATCTCTCCACAGAAACCTATCAGGCCAAAAGCAAGTGGCATGATATATTCAACATGCTGAACTGGAAAAATATGCAGGCCAGAATACTTTATCCAGCAAGGGCTGTCATTCAGAATAGGAGAGATAAAGAGCTTCCCAAAGAAACAAAAACTAAAGGAATACCTGATCACTAAACCAATTCTGTAAGAAATATTAAAGAAGACTATGTGAGTGGGAAAGAAAGACCAACAACAACAAAGACTATCCAAACACAGGAACAGAGAAAATATCCAGAAACACTGGCTTTACAGGTAATACAATGGCACTAAATTCATATCTATCAGTAATCACTCTGAATGTAAATGGTTAAACAGCTCCAATCAAAAGACATAGGATATCAGAATGGATAAAAAGAAAAAACAAGACTCATCTATCTGGTGACTATAAGAGACACATTTGAGACCTAAAGACAGCTGCAGATTGAAAGTGAGGATGGACCGAGAGCTATCTATCATGGTAATGGACATCAAAATAAAGCCGAAGTATCCACAGTCATACCAGACAAACTAGATTTTAAACAAAAGACTGTAAGAAGAGATGAAGAAGGACAATATATCATGTTAAAGCAGTCTATCCAATAAGATATAAGTCTATCCAATAATTATAAATATTTATGCCTCCAACATGAAAATACCCAAATATATAAAACAAATAATAACAAACATAAAGAATCTGAGTGATAATAATACAATAATAGTAGGGTATTTATCACTCCACTTACAGCAATGGACAGATCCACTAAGCAGAAAATCAACATGGAAACAATGGCTTTGAATGACAAACTGGACCAGATGGACTTAACAGACATATTCAGAACATTTCATCATAGAGCAGCAGGATAACATTTTTATCAAGTACACATAGAACATTCTCCAGAATAGTTCACATACTGAATCAGGCCTCAACAAGCACAAAAAGAATGAGATCATACCATGCATATTTATTTTGTGATCACAATGTTATAAAACTTAAAGGCAACCACTAGAAAAAATTTGGAAAGACCACAAATATATGGAGGTTAAAGAATATCCTACTAATGAATGAATGGGTTAACCAGGAAATTAAAGAAAACCTATATCAAGAAGCCAGAAAATCCTCAATTATACAACCTAACATTAAATCTAAAGGAGCTAGAAAAGGAAAAGAAAATAAAGCTTATAGCCAGCAAAAGAAGGGACATAATAAAGATTAGAGCATAAATAAATGATATAGAAACAACAAAAAAATCAGTGGAACAGATCAATAAAACCAGGAGCTTGTTCTTTGAAAAAATTAATGAAATTGATAAACCCCTAGACAGACTTATAAATAAAAAAGACAAAAGACCCAAATAAATAAAATCATAAATGAAAGAGGAGCTATCACAACCAACACCACAGAAATACAAACAACTGTAAGAGAATATTAAAAAAAAAAATACACATGCCAACAAATTGGACAATCTGGAAGAAATGGATGAATTCCTAGACACATTTAACCACAAAATCTGAAACAGAAAGAAACAGAAAATTTGAATGGACTGATAACCAGAAAAGGAATTGAATCAGTAATCAAAAATCTCCCCAAAAACAAACGTCCAGGGCCATGTAGCTTTCTGGTGGAATTCTAGCAGACATTTAAAAAAGGGTTAATGTCTATTCTTCTCAAATTATCCCAAAAAATAGAAACGGAAGGAAACTTTCTAAGGTCAGTCTACAAGGCCAGCATTACCTTGATTCCAAAACCAGACAAACACCACAAAAAGGAAAATTACAGGTCAATATCCCTGAGGAATATGGATGAAAAATTCTCAACAAGATACCAGCAATTCAAATCCAACAGTACATTAAGGAATTATTCACCATGATCAAATGGGATTTATTCCTGGGCTGCAGGGATGGTTCCATATTTGCAAATCAATGAACGTTATAAACCACAATAATAAAAGAAAGGATACAAACTATATGATCCTCTCAAGAGATGCAGATAAAGTATTTGACAAAGTACAGGATCTATTCCTCATAAAATAAAAAAAAAAACCTCAACAAAGTACGAATAGAGGTAATATACCTCAACATCATAAAGGCCATATACAAAAGACTCACATCTAATATCAATTAGGAGACTTTCCTATAAGGTGTGGAACAAGACAGGGATGTCCACTCTCATTCATTGTTATCTGACAGAGTACTGGAAGTCCTAGCCTCAACAATCAGAAAACAAAATGAAATAAAACCATCCACATCAGCAAGGAAGACGTCAAAATTTTACTATTTGCAGACCACATGACACTTATGTAGAAAACCTGAAAGACTCCACCAAACAATTTCTGGAACTGATACACAAATTCGGGAAAGTCGAAGGATATCAAATCAACATAGAGAAATCTGTTGTATTTCTACACACCAATAATGAAGAGGCAGAAAGAGAAAAGAACCATTCCCATTTATAATTGCACCAAAAATCATAATATATGTATGAATAAACCTAACCAAAGGAGTAAAGAAAAAAATCTGTACTCTGAAACTATAGAACACTTATGAAAGAACTTGAAGATGACAAAAAGAAATATAAAGCTATACATAAAGCTATTATAAAGCTATTGTCATCAAGAGAGTATGATACTGACAAAAAACAGACACATAGATCAGTGGAACAGAAAAGAAAAGCCAGAAATGGATCTACAACTATATGGTCAACTAATCTTTAACAAAGCAGGAAAGAATATCCAATGGAAAAAAAGATGGTCTCTTTAACAAATGGTGCTGGGAAAACTGGACAGCAACATGCAGAATACTGAAACTACACTACTTTCATATACCATAAAAAAATAAATTCAAAATGGATGAAAGACCTAAATGTGAGACAGGAATCCATCAAAATCCTAGAGAAGAATACAGGCAGCAACCTTTTTGACCTCACTCGAAGCAAATTCTTGCTAGATGTGTCTCCAGATGTGAAGGATACAAAAGCAAAAATAAACTGTTGAGGCTTCATCAAGATAAAAAGCTTCTATACAGTAAAGGAAACAATCAACAAAAATAAAAGGCTGCTGACAGAATGGGAGAGGATAGTTGCAAATGATATATATGACAAAAGGTTAGTATCCAAAATCTATAAAGTACTTAAACTCAACACCCAAAAAACAAGTAATCCTGTGAATACATGGGCAGAAGACATGAATAGACACTTTTCCAAAGAAGACATCCAGATAGTTAACAGACACATGAAAAGATGTTCCATATTTCTCATCACCAGGGAAATACAAATCAAAACCATGATGAGATACCACCTCACATCTATCAGAATAGCTAAAAAAGAAATAACAGGTATTGGCAAGATGCAGAGAAAGGGGAACCCACTTGCACTACTGGTGGGATTGCAAACTTGGTTGTACCCACTCTGGAAAACAGTATGGAGGTTCCTCAAAAATTTTAAATGAGAATTACCCTACAATCCAGCAATTGCAATATGAGGTATTTACCCAAAAGATTAAAAAAATGTAGATTTGAAGGGGCATATGCACTCCCAATGTTTATATCAGCACTATCAACAATAGGCAAATTATGTAAAGAGCCCAAATAGCCATCATCTGATGAATGGATAAAAATGGATAAAAAAGAGGTGGTATATACAATGGAAGATTACTCAGCCATCAAAAGAATGAAATATTACCATTACATGGATAGAGCTAGAGTACATTATGCTAAACAAAATCAGAGAAAGATAAATACCATATGATTTCACTCATATATGGAATTTAAGAAACAAACTAGATGAACATATGGGAAGGGGGAAAAAGAGAAAGTGAAAATGAACCAGGAGAAACTCTGCGAGAATAAACTGAGGGTTGATGGAGGGAGGTGGGTGGCAATGGGCTAGATTAGGGATGGGTATTGATGAGGGCACTTGTGATGAGCACTAGGTATTGTATGTAAGTAATGAACAACTAAACTCTGTTCCTGAAACCAACATTGCACTGTATGTTAATCTACTAGAATTTAAATAAAAATTTGAGGAAAAAAGAAACCATCCACCTAACCTTAAGAGCAATATGATAGCAATGAAAGCTAGAATGCAATGGGTTACTTTTTCATCCTATTATGATTCTATGATTACAGGTTTTGTATAAAGGAAAAGAGGAAGCTATCTAAAGTTTAACAAATGTGAAGTTTAACTCATTTCAGATGCAAGTGTCATGCTTTGACTATGACAATTTATTCCACATGGAGTGGATATATTAGTATACATATATTTTTATTTTGAATGTATACTTTACGCCTATTGTTTCACAAGCCTATAATTTCAAAGATCCACCATTTATTCATTTCCTAAGCATTTATATGCAAGATCTAAGTTAAAGCATCATGTTCTTTAAAATTGCCAAACTCCTTAAGCAATAAGTAATTATGTTTTGACGTAACAACTACTGCCTTGTGGGAAAAGCCTCTACAGGAAATCTCACTACTATGAATTTTTCTAGTTGCTACCCTGATTACAGTTATTTAGTATCCTGGGAAGCTGTGAGAGTTGACAATGCAAGTCAATAAGAATTTAAAACTAAGGGTTCTACAACTAATTTTACAGATGAGGGGATTGACAGCCAGAGAGTTCAATGATTTTCCAAATGCCACTCAACTTAGTAGTAAATCATGTACTACTATATATCCTGATTTCTAGTACTGTTACTGTTTTATTATTTCTTTGTTTCTCTCAACTGAATAAAGAGATACATCTTGGTATTGGAAATGCAAGGTTCATGAAGTGCTTTCTTCTGAAGAGATCAGAATTTGCACAATTCTGTTGCAAAACACTAAGGGCACAAAAATTGAGAAACTCTGTATTAATGCTGATGGAAATCTTTCTGAAAGAGACTTTCAGAAATAGCACAATTAGTATAGTCTATACTGCAATCTTATGTTAACTAGCAAGTAACCTCTACACATGCTGAAAGTTCTTTGCTGATAAATGCATCCTTTTATAACCATATATAATCCCATATGTTTCATAAAGACTGTTTACAGATTAAACAATTTTATTGCATTAGTATACATTTACATTACATTAGTATACATTAGCTATACATTACATTAGTATACATTAGCTATACATTTACATTATATTAATAGCTACACAATAGCCTAGTTTTTGGTCATTGTTATTATTTCTGTTAAATATTTTGAGATTATCAAAAACACTGTATAAAGTGAAATATACAATTAATGAGTTAGTCAGTGGTATTTTACTTATAGGAATATAGAGTAAATCATGTCTAATACGGTAACAAAAGTGTTTACAGAAAAAATAACTATAACTTCCTAACTTGTACAAAGATTACTGTTAGGAAAAAAATCTTGTCAGAATTCATAAAGTCCCTCATACTGCAACTGCTATACATATATAAAAAAAACCTTGCTATCTTCCAAAAATGTCTTCTATGTATATTAACTCACTGACATTAATTGAACATAAAAGAGAAATCTTCACCTAATGTTCTTAGCAAACAAGTCAAACCAAAATTTTGGATTTTCCTTTTCCCTGGAATAAAAATCTTATAAAAAATGTTATTCAACAAATAGCNGTGACAGGCAGAAATAAATACTACTTACCTTATTATTCATAAATGCTTTGAGGCACTGAATAAGTTTATACTGATTCTTCTTGTCTATATTTTCTTGCCTTAATAAAGGGAAAATAAACAGGTTATGTTATGCTTAAAATTCTCTGCTTCAGTGATTTTTTTTCATGTTTATTCTTACTGTTTCTTTTCCAGAAGCTTCTCCANNACTCTATGAAGATGATTCAGAGATCTTTACTTCAATCCCAAACTTCTCTTTACATTTTAGATTGCCTATTCCACAGTACTGCCTCAGTTGTTTCACCAGAAATCAGATACTTAAGCTAGCATATATAAGACAAATTGACCTTCCCCTGTGTCTCTGTTACTTTATATCAACTCTTCTTCCACTCTTCCATACTATTAATAGCACCACTATTCTTTGAATCCTTGAGACTTGAAATACTGGCATATTGTTTGATCCCCGTCTCTTTCACCTATGTATTATTCTTTTCATTCACTCAACAAACATTTATTGAGTAGCTACTAAGAACCAACCATGATCTGAGTGATAGAGATATAACAGGCAACAAAACTAAGCCTTTACTTTACCCTCATGTAGCTTACTATCCAAAAAGGGGGAGACATGATAAACAGATAAACAAGTACATGATAAATTTTAGTGGTTTGGAGTTATGGAGAAAAATCAACTTTGGTAAATGGAATAATGAATACCAGGATGTGATTTTTTTAAATGTATAGTCGGGAAAGACTGATTAGAGGGCGTGTGAGCAGAGTCTTCAAGGAAGTGAGGACTTTCACAGTAGAAGGATGAAGGTCAAATCAAGTCTTGAGGAGGTATGTAGTATGCTTCGAGTATTCCAGAAACTGTGAGGAGACCTGTGTGGCTGTAGCTGAACAAGAAAGTTTGGAAGAATGGCAGGAAATAAAGTCCCATGTATGGTAAAAGGCTGGAAGACTGATCACGTATGGCTTGCTTTGACTTTCTGTCATCCAGTGAGGAATATGCTACTTGTAGAATGACTCCCACATATTTTCCCTCCCCTCCTTTTTATTGTGTCTGGTAACATTCTAGTTTTGCCCTAGTTACCTTTCCTTTAATGTGACAGCAGTCTCCCAACTAGGGTCTCTGTAGCTTCATTCTTTTATTCATTTAACAAAATGTGGGATTGGATTACACTTAATGAGCAGTAATATGTCCAAAAATTTCCTCTGGACTACCTAACACATTTCAAGTCCCTTGACCCGCTATTCTGATCTAGCCTCAAATATTCAGAACCAATCACATCCACGATATATACAGAAGTTCATTTTAAATAAATTCTGCTTTAATTTCCACAGTGAAAATGAGAAAAAATCAATATGGCATTGTAACGATAATTAGCAGTAAGCTACTATTCAATTGAGGCATGTAATCAACCAGTACAATGAGCCATTTTCTCTAAAGACTCTCTCTAATCAGTGGAGTGGTGGTGGAAAAAATAAAATGACATCAGCTCTAAGCATAATATATCAGCAGATATTACAGCACAATATGCCCTTACAGCAAACTTAAAATAATAGGAATTCTGAACAAATTCATGTACACAGCCCTTGGTATCTCTTTTGGCATTTAGGAAGATGAAATATCTCTGACTTCCTTAAATTTAATACTTATAAATTGTTTTTCAAGATTCTAAATTTTACTCGTATTCTTTTCACACCCGGTGATGTTATAATTATTAGAGTTATTTTTTTCTTGGTTTAGTCAAGTGTTTGGTATAAGAACATGATTTATAACTGTTCACTTAAAATTAGTCACCCACACACCCCAGACATCTTCAAATTGTGTGTTTTTTGGTACTT
>NW_027528698.1:139720-141867 GCF_008692635.1 Crocuta crocuta
AGCCAATACAAAAATGGCGATGAAATGTCGAAGCAGTTTAAAAACAAAATGTTGGCTACTCTACATAGGCAAGAATCCTGATACTGAAGTAATTATAAATCAGTGGGTCTCAAGGTATGTGCCCCAAACCAGCAGCAGCAGCAACAGCAACATCAGCTGGGAACTTGTCAGAAATACAAATCCTTGGGCCCCACTCCAAACCCACCAAATCAGTAACTCGGGGAATGGGACCCAACAATCTGTGTTTTAACTAAACCGCTAGGTGATTCTGATGCTCAGTCAAGTTTAAGAACCACTGACACAGAACACTGCCTTTCTCAGGCAGGACTCAGGCTCAAAAATCAAGATTGCTTTGTATACACTCCCAACCATACTATGAATTCCTACTGCCACAGGACAGAGATCAGGAATTCAGTCCAAGCAAGATATTTGGTATATTTTACAGAGTATGCAAATTTCAGCTCTGAGGTATTCCATACTAATTGGAATATCTAGAGGTATAAATATACAGTTGACGACTCAATTTAAAATCTGCCTCAGAGACTGCAAATAAAGACAGATAAATACATAAATTTTCTGTAGTATCTCAGTCCTGAAATAAGAAATTGTAATTTATCACAGACCCTTTATTTATAAAAGACATAAAAGCAGTAGAGGATAATGAAGAACCAAACAGAATAAAAAACAGTGAAGGAGAATGATCTCTTATAATTCCCATTGCCACTCTGAAACATAAGGTTTTATTTTCCTTTCTTTTTACTGAAGTAAGATTTACATACAATAAAATTAATCATTTTGACAAATGCATAATCATGCAACCTCCAATACAAAAAAATATATATAACATTTTCATCACTCCAAAATACTCCATTATTCCTTTTTACAGTCAATCCTTTTTCCAAACTCCCAGCCCCCTGACAAAACTTATCTGATATGTGACCCTAGTATTGCTCTTTCTAGAATGTTACTAGAAATGGAATTATAAAGTATGCATGTTTTCTGTCTTTCATTTAGCATAAATATTTTAATATTCAACCATTTTGTTGCATTTATCAGTAGTCCATTCCTTCTTATTGAATAGATATACCACAGTTGTTATTTTAATCTATTCATCAGTTGATGAGTATCTTGGTTATTTCCAGATTTTCATGATTATGAATAAAATGGCTATAAACATCCATCATTTTTCTTGGGAAAGTTACTAGGGGTGGAATTGCTGGGTTTCATGATAAGTATGTTTCACTTTTTGAGAAACTGCTTTCCAAAGTGGCCATCCTATTTGGCATTCCTTCAGCAAAGTGTAACAGCTCCATTTGCTCAGGATCCTTCCCAGTTTTTCACACTGTCAAATCTTTTTAAACTTTGGCCATGCTGAAACTTGTTTTCAGATAAAGAAACTGAGAAGGAAAGTAGTTAAGTAACTATCCAAACGTCACTCAATAAGTATCAATTCTAGGGCCCACACCCAGGTCNAATGGCTTACTATATTCATTTAGGTGTGATAAGTACTTTTCCAACCATGCTTTTATTGTCTTTTAAAGTCCTTAGCTTTATAAGAAATCTAGTAAATACTGTTAAGGAAAGATATCTGGAGAATCCAACTAAAACTTCCAATTAAGATTTAGGTAAGGCACTCATTGAAAATAGGGCCAGAGTGTAGCTTATACTTTCCCCCCCTTTGGATGAGCTATATAGCTTACAGTCTTTTTAGTTATTAACATGTTGGTGATTTTATGTTATTAAGTCACCTAAGTCAAAGAGTTGTCTTGACGTATTACACATCTAAGATGAGGTTTGTGGCCACTACTTGTGAGGGTGCCAGGTGGAACAAATAAACCACCAAACAAAAAGAAAAGGAAGATCAGTCAGAAAGATTCATTTATAAGTGAGCAAGAGGACAGGATTAGATCTGAAGACAGAAAATGAAGCCAGGAAAATTACCTAGGGAGAAAGAGAATAAACCCACAATAGGGTAGTATCTTCTGAACTTAAGTATAAAAGGCTTGGCTATATACATCAGTTAGTCCAGCATCTGGTTCTTTACTCAAGAAGTCAAAACTTAAAAAACTTTTCCCAAGTTTACTCAAAGATCAGGAAAATATCCCACCATCCACCAATGGAATATGCTGAGACCACATGGTGGCATG
>NW_027528698.1:142036-143226 GCF_008692635.1 Crocuta crocuta
GGCATGTTTAAACGAGTAAGATTTTAAGAAGACAGATGTAGGTTCCAATCCCATCCCTACCATATTCTAGTTGTGTTATTTATGATCAATTAAACTCTCTGACCTTGTTTTCTCATCCTCAAAATAGGGATGAAAATAGTACCTATACCACATGCAGTCTTTGTGACTATTAAATGAAATAATATATGTGAAGAAGCATAGTGAAACCTGTATTAAACATTTGAAAACGTTAAAATCCAAAAATCTGATTACTCTTTAAATGTTCTAGTAAAAAATACAGTATGAATTTTAGGCATAAAGACTCCTTTTAAATAATATAAACAGTTAATAGCATTTCATAATTCATTTATTAAAAAGCAGTTTAATTAGTATGAAATATGCAGAGTAATCTAAACATACAGTAGACTTTTACTACTGATTGATTGTTTAAAAGGATTTCATAATTTAAAATTCAATATTCCTATTATCACATATGTTTAACTTGTTACTATTCAACTTTGCATATATTTATTTCTCATTATATTTAATGCTGGATAATTCTAACTGAAATAACATGGAATTATAAAGGGGAAAGGGACTGTAGAGAGAGTGAGTCTGTTTATACATCATGAATAATTTTGACAAAGAATATCAAAATATATTAAGATTTTCTTTTAATTTTTTTATGTTTTATTTATTTTTGAGAGAGAGAGAGAGAGAGAGACAGCATGAGCAGGGGAGGGTCAGAAAGAGAGGGAGATACAGAATCTGAAACAGGCTCCAGGCTCTGAACTAGCTGTCAGCACAGAGCCCAATGTGGGGCTCGAACCCACGAACTGTGAAATCATGACCTGAGCCGAAGTTGGATGCTTAATTGACTGACCCACCCAGGTGCCCCCAAAATATATTAAGATTTTTAATGCTTATTTATTTTGAGACAGACACACACACACACACACACACACACACACACACACACACACACACACACAAGACCAGTAGGAGCAGGGGCAGAGAGAGAGAATCCAAGCAGGCTCCAAAGAGGCTAAATCTCAGGAACTGTGAGATCATGACCTGTGTCTGATATTTAACCGACTGAGGTACCCAGGACCCCCAAAATAGATTAAGGTTTTAAAACAAATCTATCTCAAGCCTTCACAACTTCTGAGGCCCTTGTTTTTAAAGGTCCCACTTATACTAATCAGCATGAT
>NW_027528698.1:143285-145768 GCF_008692635.1 Crocuta crocuta
CTCTTAATGTCAAAACAAGTAAGGAAACAAAAGTACCTACAGAACATATACATACTTATAAAGGAAAACCCTTCACAGTCTCCCAAAACTTTGACCTTTCATATATAGAGATTCAGACTTTGAATTATTTAGTTACAGTTCATGTAAATATAACTTAAAATCAGAGATTCAGTGGATGTATGAATTCAGTAAACTCTACACAACACAGACATAATGGGAAATAGTGACTGTGTGTACATTTATGACTAGAGTGTCCAGATTCATGCCTATCTTTCAAAAGGGTTAAAACTAAAATTTGAAAGTTCTATCCAGAGTCCCCTAAGCTGAAAAGGCAATTGGTCTCATGTGCAGGAGTCCAATATTAGTCATGTCATCCTTTTACACTGTTTGTGCAGTGATAACAACTAATATAGAGGGTTATGTGTTTTGTACAAAGCATTTTATTTCTAACGGTGTCCTATTCCCAAGTGTAGTATTATACTACAACCCAAATCACTGCAACATCAAATAAAATAAATGATAGCTTAGAGTTTCGTGGGGGAATTCAGAACATTGACAAAAACATGAAACAACTAATTCAAAGGGTTGAGGAGACAATAAGATGACTGTAAAGAGTGTTTATACATTTTAATACCAGGAAACATCTCATTTTAATATCAAAGTTTCCTATCTAATATTTTTGAATGCAATTAAAAACAAATATTAGTTATATGCACTTATGAGGAAGAAAAGAAACCTAGGTGATTAAAACCAAAGTACTACCCAACACAAACAGTATCATACATTTAATACATGAGTCAATAACCTCCAAACATTAGCCAAGAAAAAGTATTTTCAGCATTTTTAAAAGACATCTGTTCAGCTAAATCAACTTCATACACAATTCTACTATCAATATACACATCTATTAAAATATAAAATGTTAAAAACAAAAACAACATGGATTTGTAGATGTGATGATTGTCTTGGTCTTAATTCAGTAAAAGCATATATATCCACTCAAGTTTGTCTGCTTGAAAGTGAATACAATAGACTTAAGCATTTGAATGTCCTTGAAAATATTCAACATGGTAGATTAGTGCATGAACACTCTCTGCCCAGTTTAAAATATCTATTAGATATAATACTGCCATTTCCACACATTTGTACATATACCTTTGAAGCATGGCATTCACTGACTGCTTATTTCACCTGATCCATAGAAAGGCTGAATATGTCAACCATTATGTAGGGTGTTGAGGAAGATCACAATTTCCTTAGAAAACACCAAAAAAGACATTCTATCTTTCTCTATATACTGTGTTATTCACTTAAAAGGGTTTTTATCTGGCTGCATTCATTCTCCCTATCAAGTGCCACTAGAAAGCTCCTGCTGTTTCATAGTGCTCACACATTTCTTAAGAGTTTCTCACAAAAGATGAAATGTTCACTTTTTCTAACTGCTTAAATTATATAAAAACAAATTTCTTACATATTTACAACAAACTGTAAATGTCTGAGTTACATATAAAAATCCCCAGAGGGAAAATAAAAATTGTCTCAAAGGATAAAAAGTTGCTTATTCATTAAAATCAATTTCTTAAAATCTCAAAATCACTTTAGAGACAGTAAAAATGCCTTAAGTCCAAATCTGTTAAAATGACCAAGAGGTTATAGAACAAAAAAAATATTTTCCTCCCCATCTCCCTTTAGAAATTACTGTTAGAAACATAAGAGATCTTCTTATCCCACAGTAAGAATGAAAACAAAATTTGCAAAATAAATGTGCATGAAAATGAAAATTGAGTCTTCAAAGAGAAGAGGAAATAACATTGCAAATATTCAAGTGAAAGCTAGTCATATTTCAAATTCTCTTCATATGTTTGAAATTGTGAATATAATTATGTTAGGATACTTACTAAAATAATCTTCTTAGTAATATCACCAGTCAAACTTATAATAAAATGTTAACTTCCACAAGAAAAATGTACTGGTTTAGTTTCCTAAGCTATAATACAGTTAAAATTCTATCATGCACTCCATAGGACATCCAATTTATTTCACTTTAGTGGAATTTGGTTAAAATGAATTTACACCAGGAAATATTATTCCTAATCAAAACCTTGAAAATTAAACAGAGCTGACATCAAGTTTATCTGTTGTGAATCAAGTAAGAAGTTCTTTGAATGCAAGGAAGAAAACAGACATTAGCTCATACCACCTGTACATTTCTTTTTTTTCCATTCCCCAATTTTCATGCTATACTATCTGAGTATGGTAGGCAACAGAAAGGTTAAATGAATTATCTTTCATGGTAACAGGGATAAGGAGTGGAAGGGTAATTGGTATTTGATGACTGAACAACAGAAATATAACAGTCCTTGTCACCTATCAGCTGCAGTTCCAAAACACAGAATTAAAGACTCATTACAGAGTATGATAGCTATGTAGAAAAAGATCAACGAAATTTAATGTTCATGAATATTTTTTCCACAGGATAAATA
>NW_027528698.1:145822-146967 GCF_008692635.1 Crocuta crocuta
AAAAAAAAAACATTTCTTTGTGTGTTTATTGTGGATGTCAAAAAAAAAAAGTCTTAAGTTCAAATACTGTCTCATAATATGATTTGTAATGGTAACCACTCTGGTCTTTTCTTACTTTTATATAATAATTTAAAGTCCCTTTCCTCTAAAACTAAAAAAGACACTATGGAAATTTTGTGTGTATCTGTGCACATATATGCCCTCATTAACCATGGTTAACTATCTTAATATATCCAAATTTAACTTTTTTTTTCAAAATATAATCATTGAACAATGAATAGTCAAAGTCTTAAATAACCTCATATTAAACAAATTGGGAATTGTTAGGACTTATCTAAGAAATATTAATCCAAATGTACTCATTATTTTCTCTCCTACAATGATATAAACCATCTAAATCAATTAACAACAAAACAATAGTAATAAATGTGTACATGACATACAGACAAAACCATTATAGGACTACAATGTAGCATAAAGCTCCCAAGAAAGAGATATTAGGCTTCTACTATATTTAACCTGGCTTGCAGTCATTTTCTGAAAAAATCTAGAAATACTGATACTCCTAAAATATACACAAATATACTTAATAAGTCTTTCAGAATATATTATTCTTTTTAAAGAAAGTATAATGATTTAATTGCTGAAGTAATTTTGGCCTTCTTCAAATTGCAAGGATTTCCTTTTCCATTGGAACAGTTAAAAACCATAACACTAGCAATTTACATTAGCAACATGGCTCTGTTTTCATTTAACAAACCTTCATGAAAGAACAGGCACTGATAAGAATAGCTTTACTACTTGTGAAATCAAAGTGAGTTAGTGCATATTGGCTCCTTTTACAGATGAAGAAGCTAAAGAACTTTAGTTACGTATCTTAAGTCAGAGAGCTTGTTAATGGCAAAAACGTGACTGGAATCCAGCATTCCTCAATCCTTACACACTTCCTATTCAACTATATTATTAATAAATAACGTTAAAAAATCAATTAGCATTATGAGTTTTCTTTTGGTTATTTCCCTTTCATGAAGGAATACTGGATAAAAGTTCGAATTGAAAAATATATCATCAATGCATATATTCAGAAGTGAAATCAATATCAGTACGGTTTTTAAAAAAATATTTATCATGAATTCCATCATCAA
>NW_027528698.1:147013-149065 GCF_008692635.1 Crocuta crocuta
CATCATCAATGCAAGGGAAACTTTAAATGAAACATTGGAAATGTCCAAGAATATACTTTCTTTCTGTTTCCCATATTCTACTAAATAAAAGTTACTTGTTTAGCCTTGATGTAGAGCAATATCATACTGCAATTCATTACTGCATATTGTAGACATACAGATCTGTAAACGCCCACTTCAAAAAATGAAGCAATTGTTAGTTGACATTTGGCCTGGCACAAAATTCAAGTATTAGAAATCACCTGGAAATGAATGCAGTCATTCAACTTTAATTTGGGAATAACAGTCCTTGGTTCTGCTCATGTGCTACCTTGCCCAGCATGAATGAGTTGGTCAGCCATTTTAAGATTGTTTCTCATGGAGTTCAGGACATACTGCCCCAAAATACGGTAGCCTAGCATACTGAATATCTTAAACTGAAGGAATTTGAGAAAAGGGTAGAATAAAGTCACTCTGACCTCATTTCCTCACTCACCCATCTTCCCTGAAAGCAGAAGACAGATATCCCATGTGAAAGGTACCCTTCCTGTACCAAGAGGAAGGAAGCCATTCTTATCACCAGAGACAGGGAATTTAGGGCCTAGAAGGTTATATAAACAAACCTTGTTAAACTAACCCTTATCTTCCTAGTTGCTTCTTCATCAGGTACTACCCCTTGCCCAAACCCCTTTGTCTTGTCAATTCTTTATAAATGTGCTGTTTCTTTGTCTAAAAAATACAAAAGTTTCCTTCTCTGGTCACTCCTTTCAATCTTATTCTCTTGTAAAGGCTCCCATGTATATATAAAAATTTAATAAAATTGGTATGCTTTTCTCAAGTTAATCATTGTCAGTTTAAGTTTCAGACACAGTCAAGGAACCTAAGAGGGTTGAGTAAAACTCTTCCTTCCTCTACACTTCTGATAGCTTTCTTAACTCTTCTATCCTTTTGTGCTTTACTTTACTCACTTTGGCTATCCCAAATTTTTAATAAGCCCAGTGAACTCTTTTTGATGGACCAATCAGTTCCTCCATCAAATCACATCTCCAAATGGAGAGAAGCCTGAACTAGAGTACTGACAAGGGAAATGTTAAAAACTATGCACACACACAAAAAAAGGAATACTTGTACACTGTTGGTGAGAATGCAAACTGGTTCAGCCACTGTGAATATAGGAGGAGAGGGTTCCTCAAAAAGTTAAAAATAGAACTACCTCATGATCCATCAATTAGACTACTGGGTATTGATCCAAAGAATACAAAAATGCTAATTCAAAGGGATACATGCACCCTAATGTTTACAGCATTGTTATCTATCATAGCCAAACTTTGGAAATAGCCCAAGTGTCCATCGACTGATGATGGACATATGTGCACACACACACACACCGCACACACACACACACACACACACACAATGGAATATTACTCAGCCATAAAAAAAGAATGAAATCTTCCCATTTACTGCAACATGGTTGGAACTAAAGAATATTATGCTAAGTGAAATAAGTCAGAGAAAGACAAATACCATATGATTTTACTTATACATGGAATTTAAGGAACAAAACAAATAAGCAAAATGGAGAAAAAGAGAGAAAGTATGTCAAACCAAGAAATAGACTCTTAACCCCAGAGAAAAAACTGATGGTTACCAGAAGGGAGGTGGATGGTGGGATGGGTTAAATAAGTGATGGGGATTAAGGAGTACACTTGTGATGATCACTGTGTGATGTATGGAAGTGTTGAATCATTAATATTTTACCGGAAACTAATATTACACTGTATGTTAACTGGAATTTAATAAAAACTTTAAAAAGAAACTACACAAGAGATACTGCAGGTAAGATAATGGACAAATGGGATGAATAAGGAATGTCAAAGGTATGTCCAACTCATATACACAAGGGTCAGAGTCAAAACCATGAATGGAAGGTGAGCTATCTAAGACAAAGAATATATAAAGGATTATAATAGTTGATCCCAGGATCTCAAATCTGTTGTGAGCTCACAAACTAAAAAGTTTAGCATCATGCTTATATATAGTTCCATAGTATATGTCCAGCATAGTGCTTAT
>NW_027528698.1:149117-152405 GCF_008692635.1 Crocuta crocuta
TCATATCAGTATGGTTCAGAATCCCAGCCACATCTGAAAAATCAATATGCATATATAATTTGTTTTTGCCAGTTAAAATTAACTCCTCTATAGCTGTCTGTTCTTAACTTTTATTACTCCAATTTTTTAAGTCTCTGAAAGAATCGAGAAATGCATTAAGGTAGATGGTTGCATCAAACTATTATTATTAGCAAGTTTGTTTGTTTTTTGAAAGAGAGAGTGAGTACAACCAAGTGACGGGGCAGAGGGAGAGTGATTCTTAAGTAGGCTCCATGCTCAGTGCAGAGCCTGACACAGAAGTATATCCCATGACCCTGTGATCATGACCTGAGCCGAAATCAAGAGTCAGAACCTCAACCAACTGAGCCACCCAGGTGTCCTAAACTATTGTTAACAGCAAATTTTGACACATGATTTCAACATGTAAAACCATCATTATAATTTATAAACAATCCAAAAAATAGCGGAAAACAAAATTAATGAAAAGCACACATAACACCAAGTCTAGCACAGCATATCCTACATTCTATTCATAGGGGAAAGTAATGATGACCTAAGAAAGTGACAGAAAAGTAGTGGGATTTTTTTTTTTGTTATCTTGTTGTTGTTTTTTTATATATAAAAAGTATGTCATAAAATCAGAGAATACCCCCAGGTCANCTCCTAGAAATAAATAAAAATATTTTTTAAAAAAATCCAATTTAATACTCAGTCTTCAATACTTTTTGATGAATGAATGCTGACTGGACCAATTTAAGAAATGATCTCCAGAAACCTCTCTTCGAAGCTCACATCAAAGGTGGTATGGTACCTTGCCCCATAAAAAGTCTAGAGCAGTCCTCAGTACTCAGGTAGTGTACTCCAAAATAGAATTGGACTCAATCTTCATATTCTCAGTAATACTACATGCTATAGAACAGACCTAACAAATAGAATACATGCTGACTCTTGGTATATAAAGTCTTAAGTTTCATATTTATATGCCAAAGCACTAACCTTACTCACTTGAAGCTGACTTAGTTTATCAAAGTACACTATAACATCATACTGCCTTCTATAATTTGTCTTCATGCATTCCATCTCAATAGAAGATTTTTAGGTTTCAACTGCCTGATGTGAGAGGCTATACACCTATAGCTCTGTTGACCAGGTGGGAAATCTCCCCAAATTAGCTCTCAATTATTTAATAACAGTTGAACAGCTGTGGTCATAGAGCAAACACTTATCTAGAGCACACAAATCGTCTTTCAACCAATCACAGAAAATACCTGCACTCCAGGTGCTAACTGGCATCTTAATTGTTAATTCTCAGCTACCTAGCTCCTATCGAAAGTCTAGCTGAGATGACAGATATTCCTGGGGGAGAGCCTCAGGGACATTTCTCAAGTACATCATGGTAGCAGGTTAGATTACTGGGAAGTTGCATACCNATCAAAGACTCACTCTACTGTGTTGTTCAATATCCCTCACTTAAAGAAACACAAAAGTTTGAGTTCAGAATTAGGAAGAATATTTTTTCTGAAAAAAAAAAACAGATGCATTATCATTCAAAAACTATGTATTTCTGACACACATAGTATGTACATCGTATTATCATTCAAGAGCTATGTCTCTCAATACTTTTTTCCCTCCTTGGCTACAAGGAAAATTGGAACTACTTTATATTCATGTTATTACTTGGCCTTTTCCTCGACTTTTTGAAAAATATCACCTTCCCTCCTTGTTTACTTGGAACCTTCATTATAACCCTCATCTTAATGGTAAGTGAGATACTTGCTTCCTTCATGGTAAGTTGCAATTGCTTTAGTAACAGTCCCATAATAATAAGTATATAAAACTTAAGTATGTGTCCAAGACCTTTAAATTAATTTGTATAAATCAAAATAATATTTCAAATGACAAATATTTATAAGAATTTTCTTCCCAAGACTATCTTGAATATATAGAAAATACAAAATGCATATAAAACGTTTTAACATAGAAAGAAGTTAAGTTTCTATTAGGAAATACATTTAGTCCGTGTGCCTAGACTCTGCTGTTAGATTTTATATGCTTTTATAATCAAGTGTCCAGTAATAATTTCTAATTATTTTAGATAATTATTATATGTACACATTTGTCTTATAATTTGAAACACAGAATTTTAATAAGAAAATGCATTGCCTTGGTGGATGTTCACGTGTCGTAAAATTCATATGAAATGAATGTCAACAAGAGCCCTCATTTATTCCACCTTCGTGCCTANGAGTCAGTATTTACTGTCATGTTTTTTGTTTTTAACAATATATTTTTATTTTGACAACTAGTTTGCATATATAATGATATATAAAATTGGATCCACCTTAAGTTAAAATTATGTTTTATTTATTTTTTTTAACATTTTATTTATTTCTGAGAGGGAGAGACAGCATGAACAGGGGAGGGTCAGAGAGAGAGGGAGACACAGAATCCAGAGACAGGCGACAGGCTCTGAGCTAGCTGTCAGCACAGANGATTTCACTGAACTTACTGTTTTCTATTCTATGTAAAATGTACTGGGGCCTTCTAAAAGTGACTTATGCATTTGAAAGTTAAAGTGAACAATCTTAAAATTAGCAATATTAAACAACCCTGCTTTAGTAATATTACTCATATGCTGGCTTATTATATGTGTTCAGAATTTTAAGCCCTGTTCACACTTCAGCATCATAAAAAATTATCCTCATTATTCCAGTCCAATGCACAATGTTCTAAGAGTATTGTTCTGTACCTACCTTTGCAATAACTTTTTAAGTAGTGTTGGCTGTTTTGTTAAGCTTTTAATAAGTTTAAATTACATATAGGCTATTTAGGGGCACCTGGGAGGCTCAGTGAGTTGAGAGTCTGACTCCTGATTTCAGCTCAGGTCATGATCTCAGTCCTGATCTCACACTTGGTTGAGTTTGAGCTCTGAGTCAGGCTCTGCGCTGGCAGTGAGGAGCCTGCTTGAGATTCTCCCTCTCCCTCTCTACCCCTCCCCCACTCTCTCGCAAAATAAATAAACTTGTTTTTAAAATACAAGCTGTTTAAATAACATTAACACCCATAATTCAGAAAGTGCTTTATATTCCTAATTTGTATTGCTGTCCAGTCAGCTATTTTCATTATGATGATTATATTAATAAGTATACTTGTTAGCATGTTTGAAAAATATGTTTAAATCTAAAGGGAAGTTAGAAAATAACAAGTAAAAACAAATGCTCCAAAGGTAATGCAAATAACTGCAAATAAGAAAACTCAAAGATATTTTACCTGTTTTCATGTGCTTGA
>NW_027528698.1:152459-155019 GCF_008692635.1 Crocuta crocuta
TTTGTGATGGCAGACCAGTGTTCATTTTATAATCAAAACTCACAGATTTTTAAAGTGTGAAATAGAGCTGTAAACATTCAGTTTTATTAATTCACTAGGCAACCATAAAAAGTCCATTGTGTAAAGCACACTGTATTGTGCGTAGCTTACGAATATGGCAAACATCAAACCAATAGGTTTCATTCCTGTGTGGAGGAAATTAGCTTCACTTCTTTTCTCTANTCTGAAAATGCATGGTCACAAAATAGTTCCAGATTAATGAGAATTCATTCTCACTGCTGTAGACACAGAGGCTGTTACTGATGGGAGGTCAATATCCACATCGAATCACGCATGATTGTATATAAATTACACTGCACCATCCATCATGAAACAAACAAAAGGGCAAGAGGGCCCCTTCCCCAAAGGACTCTAAAATCGAAATGAGAAAAGCAGACACACATGCATGTAGCTATTACAGAGCATAAATAGGTGCAGGTAAATGTATACAGTAAAAATATAAATCTTGAATGAGTACATAATAAGGGAGTGATTTGGGATATGGCCAGTTAATGATGGTTTATAAAAGGTATTTTTTAAATATGTGCCTTCAGCAGAAAATAATATAAGAAATGTTTTTCTTAGAGTCTTTATCATCTGAATGACTAAATAACATGAATTTGACATCTGTGACTCCACTTGTATTTTGAAATGACTATACTTTGAGAATGTTTGTAAAGCTACTAGTGTGTGTGTTTATATATTTGCTTTACTAGAGGCTGGGGGTGAACAATAAGAAAACAGTTAAAACTGGTAAGGAAAGGGGCGCCTGGGTGGCTCAGTCGGTTAAGCATCCAACTTCGGTCTGATACAAAATAGCAACATCCACTAGCCAGCACAGATCACAACCTGACACTCTGTGTGTGTGTGTGTGTGTGTGTGTGTGTGTGTGTGTACANTCTGTGTGTGTGTGTGTGTGTGTGTGTGTGTGTGTGTGTACACATTTTTTAATTGTCTCACTTCTCCTACTAGAATGTAAGTTCCGCATGGACAAGCCCCATAGGAATAAGGGGAATTTTGTTTTTGTTATTTCTTTATAAGATCCATCTGATAAGTAAAAGCAAACCACATAATAGTAAGTGGTAGTCACTGAACTATTCCAATTTAAGGAATTACCAAAGACAAATAACTCTTAATAGTTAAATAACACTTTCTTAATTGACCATGTAATACTAAATTGGAGTAAGTATCATACAGATGACATTTGAATTACTAGATGTATCATCTCTAATGGACATGGCAAAGAAGTTCCAAATTTCACTACACAGAGCCATGTGGTCACCAGAAGAAACTGATAAAATTTTCAATGCAAAGATATATATTCTTAAGATATGACACAACAGGGGTGCACAGGTGGCTCAGTCAGTTAAGCGTCCAACTTCAGCTCAAGTCATAATCTCAGTCACTGAGTTTGAGTTCCACATCGGGTTCTGTGCTGACAGCTCAGAGCCTGGAGCCTACTTCAGATTCTGTCTCCCTCTCTCTCTGTCCCTCCACTGCTCGTGCTCTGTCTCTCTCTCAAAAATAAATAAACATTAAAAATTTTTTAAAAAGATATTATACAACAAAACATAAATACATTTGGTTACAGAACATGTAAACTTTCAGATGATTTTTAAAATTTATTTATTTTGAGAGAGAAGTAGAAAGGGGAGAGAAGGATCCCAAGCAAGCTCCACACTGTTAGTACAGATCCTGACATGGAGTTCAAACTCATGAACCCTGAGATCATAATCTCATGAAATCAGGAGTCAGACACTTACCTGACTGGGCCGCCCAGGTACCCCAGATAGTTTTTAATCAGAAAATTATAGGGGCCCCTGGGTGGCTCAGTCGGTTAAGTGTCCGACTTTGACTCAGGTCATGATCTCACAGCTCCTGAGTTTGAGCCCCATGTCGGGCTCTGTGCTGACAATACAGAGCCTAGAGCCAGCTTCAGATTCTGTATCTCCCTCTCTCTCTGTGCCCCTCCCCTGCTTGTACTCTGTCTCTCTGTCTCAAAAATAAACAAACGTTAAAAAAAATAATAATAAAGAAAAAATATATGCTCAAAGGGTGCTATAGTGTCATTAAAATTATTCTGAGTTATGTGGGTAACTTCTCCACAACTATAATAAAATAAGGCTTTGTTTCTTAAACTGGTGATGAGTACATAGGTGCTTTTTATGTTCTCCTTTTATATTCTCTTTTATACTTTTGGATGAAAGATTTCATAGTATGTATTTTTTTCAGGTCAGGCAAATTTTAATGAAACAAAGTAAAAATATATAGTATGTGACAAGAGTATAAGGAAGATATTTAAAAGATTTTCTTTACTATAAGGGAGTACAAAGAAGTAGTTAAGAGTCCAGATTCTGGAGTCACAATGCCTCGGTTGTTAGCTTTGACACTAGCCATGTAACACTGAAATGGAGCAAATAACATTTCTTAGCCTCAAGTTCCTCATTTATAAAATGTAAACAATACTAATGCTACTAATAAAGATAACCTAATTGTATGTGTATATTTCAAAATCTTAGGA
>NW_027528698.1:155103-156537 GCF_008692635.1 Crocuta crocuta
CAGGAGATATATCTAGTAAGAAGTTGCTACAGCCAATGTCAAAGAACTTACTGCCTGTGTTCTCCCCTAGTATTTCAACGGTTTCCTGTCTCACGTTTAGGTTTAATCCATTTTGAATTTATTTTTGTGTATGGTGTTAAGAAAGTGGTCCAGTTTCATTCTTTTGCATGTTGCTACCCACTTTTCCCAACACCGTTTGTTGAAGAGACTGTCCTTTTTCCCACTGAATTGTCTTTCTGGCTTTGTCAAAGATTAATTGGCCATGCAATCGTGGATTCATTTTTGGGTTTTCTATTCTGTTCTATTGATCTATGTGCCTGCCCTGAGTTATAGGGGTAACTTTTCCACAACTATAATAAAATAAAGCTCTGTTTCTTAAACTGGTGATGAGTACATAGGTGCTTTTATATTCTCCTTTATACTTTTGGATGAAAGATTTCATAGTATATTTTTGTGCCAGTACTATATTGTCTTGATGTGGTTTCTTTTTTGATTCATCATTATAAAAAGAAAATGGAAACTGAAAATACAAAAATTTCTATTTCTCAGATTATACTCAAAATATAAATTTAAATTTAGTAGTTAAAAGTAATAAAATTATTACTAACATTTATGTAAACAGTAAAAATATTAGATTTGTCTTGAAAACATTTTCAATTTATTCAGTTAATTTAGAATACATTTCAGTATAAAAGCACACATTTTATATGCCTAAGAGCCACAACCACAAACCCTAAGTGGATTATAATTGTCAATTATGTTCTTCAGGTTCCTCAGGCTTAAATATCTCTGCCCAAAATAGTAGATAGTATTTCCCCAGGACTGGTATCTTATCCTCAAAAGTTTGGCTTACATACAAGGCAGGATTAGAGAGGAAGAGGAGCACTGCTAAAGTAATTCACCTTCTAAATAAAATTAAAAAGGAATATAAAAACCTGCTACCCAAATATGTGTATATAAAATAATCTAGCAATTGTTTTCTGCCTAAATATGTTTGTTAGTTTCCACTCACATTATAGTTACACCTAATTACTATTCTTCCATTGTAGTCTCTCACCTGCAGTAGAATCCCAATAAAGCACATGATTTCACTCATAAGAATAAAGGCAGCAGCAGGGTAATTAACAAAGCTAAAAAGAACCCCAGGAAACATAGTGGACATTTACTGCCAGAGCATGGAAGACAGAAAGAAGTTGGTCTTCCCTTTAAATTCAAGTGTACATATCACAATGTATCAGTTCCCAGGCACAAAGGCAGCCAAAAAGGGTTGGTTTTTGTTTTGTTTGTTTGTTTTTGGTGTTTTTCCCCCTAGTTCTGGAGGAATATTGCTAGAGTGAGGGAAAAAGTGGCTACCTACCCAATGGCCAGTTGAATCAACCCAGATAATTTGGAGAGTAACCTACAGTCATAAAACATCAGACTCTGATCTTAGTC
>NW_027528698.1:156645-157789 GCF_008692635.1 Crocuta crocuta
ATGGTATAAGATATGTGTACACACACACACACACACACAGAGATATATACACATACACATATATTTCCTAGACTATATCTTTTCAAACTGAGATTCTACAGAAGAAGTATGTCTCTCATTGCTTCTCCAGTGTGATTTTTCTCAGGCCAGGCAAACTTTCAAGAGTGGTTCAGAATTTCTCAGGTTTATAAAGACTAGAATTTGTAAAGTGTCTGATAATTTCAATAACAGGTATGTTAACTATCTGTGGCTATCAAAAAAATGTCATTTATTATTTCTCTGCTTTTGAGGGGAAGAAAAGTTAAGTTTATGCCTCAGAAAGCTTAAGCGAGAATTGGTGGCAAGTTTTTATCAGGGCTGGCAAAAAGGCCAAATTCTGATAGCTTTCCTGACAGTATGGATTATTGTCAATGCTGTATTAAAGGTATTTTCAATGTTTTTGCACTTCATTTTAGTGATCTATAGTTGTGTCGATCCTAGTTGTGTGGGTCCTAGTTGTATGAATCCATCCATATTACAACTAGGCTGTGTTATTATACTGAGAAGAAAAGTTTATTCTGGATAATTAAAATTAATCTTCCAAAACAAAACAAAATGCTTTTAAAATTAAATTAGGAAAAAAAATCACAGAGGAAAGTCAAGATTTTTGCAAAAGTATTTTAATAAAATGTTCAAATAAATTTATTTACTAAGTTTAATATTCCTGTATTTTTTGTTTCTCTGCCTAATCTGTAAGAATTAAACTTTGTTATATATAAAACAGAGCATTTAGTACTATAGAGAATACAGGAGAACATCAAATTCACAGAAAGTCTGGTATCCATGTACCATGCAAATACAACGGACTGTAATTTAAACCAAATATCACCACACTGTATTTGAAATAATCATTAAATTTAATCATATTTTAAGAAAAAAGTTTTCAAATATAGTATAATCTTATTTTTAAATAGTATATTTAGAAAACTGTAATCTATGCTGTTATTTTAACATAGTTATAATCTTATTTTTTAACAGACTTATGTTAATAAGAGCTGGCTTTTAAAGGTAGTATAACTGTATTTTTTTAAAAAACATAAACGTCTAGTAGTAAGACCTCTTATTTAAATACAGTGTAATCTTATTTTTTAAAACATAAATCTAT
>NW_027528698.1:157875-161422 GCF_008692635.1 Crocuta crocuta
ATAAGAGCAAATTACTCAATAAACATTGAACTGAGTATCTAAATTTGTAAATTGCTCTCTTTAGCACTAAATTAATCAATTATTATATTTAGCAAGAGATACGCTAAATTCAAATACAGAAAATAAGTCTAATGTAAACAAAATAGAATATTTGTTTCTGTTTCTTAGCTGGCTCCCTGACTGTATCTATATTCTTCAAATATATGGATATTTCAGGAAAAGCTCCCACACAACTAAATAATAATTTTCAAATTTTTTCTGCACCTTTTCTTCCCAAATTAATCCATCCAGGACTGGCTTCATTTCCTTGCTGGTAAATACTACAAAAAGTCCAGTCAATATATCCATCATCATCTCCTTCTGAGCTTCAAATACAGTTAGAAAAATGGAAAAGTTCAAAGCAGTTGGAAAACCATTGAGGTTCTAAAGGATGCCAGTTGAGATCTTCTGGTGAAAAAATCTACTTTCTAAATGTCAACAAGTTAAACTCACTCCCACCTGGAGGCAAGGGTCTTCGAAAAATGAAACATCTTTTCACCGCTTCAATCGGCAGATTTAAAATGCTCCCCATCCACAGTGGTGTAGATGTAGCCCTGAATGGTCAGATATTCAATTGCTTGCTTGATGGCCCTGTCACCCAGGCTGGGAAGCTGGGTCTGGAGCTCCTGTACACTCTTGCCTTCCTGTCGACGACATTCCTGAATCAAACGCAGAACTTCCTTGTGGTGGTATTTGCCATTCTCCTGGACCTCATCCATTTTTGATGGAGCAACAGGCACACTGGGCCTAGAGGCTGTTTGGCGGGCTTTACCCAGCATCATATGTGCATTGACCATTTCCAGAATATGTGTGGTGAACTCGTTCATGTCCTCCAGGACATGGATGTTCAATACCTCAAGGCCTTTCGCTTCCTTAAAATATTTGAGGATCCCAATCACTTTGGCATATACTCGCACTGGAAGAAGAGCTACCCGCTGCTTTGCTTTATTTCTTCCAAGCCACTGGTAGACCTCAATAGGCTTGGTGGTCATATCATCAATTCTGTATATAATGTAGTTGGAAGCCCTCTCTGCCGATCTGATTATCCCCACGATAGAGACGCGGGAAACTTCAGTTCCCCTAATCTTGAAGATATTGTCAATCAGAGCACAAGTAAGCAGCTGGTTTACACAACAAGGTATAATATTCTGAACTCGGACCCTGGATCTTTAGGGAGCTGCGCCATCCTGAGATGGTCGGTAATTGCTTCCTATGGTTCCACCCATAGTAGAGATGCTGCCATAGCTCCCAACCCCATTCTTACTCATTTTAAGGACAGCTTAGGCAGATTAGGAGGTAGGCTTTGGCTCTATTCTGTGAGTTCCTCAGGCGGACTCTGCCTTCTACAGCGAGCTACCACAGAAAGCTTGGGCATATGACAATACAAGCAGCCTCATGCCACCTGTGGAGCCAATCAGCTACCAGAATGCAGCTGCCTCCAACCAATCAGGACCTACCAGCTTCTCAGCTGATTCCTACAATTGTTTGGCGTTCTCTAGTAATTGCTACACTGTATTTTAAAGGCTCCCCGCGAGGGGCACCCAGGCGGCTTAGTCAGTTAAGCGTCCGACTTTTGCTTAGGTCATGATCTCGTGGTTCGTGGGTTCGAGCCCCGCATCGGGCTCTGTGCTGACTGCCAGCTCAGAGCCTGGAGCCTGTTTCAGAGTCTGTGACTCTCTCTCTGACCCTCCCCTGCTTGCACGCGTTCTCTCTCTCTCGCTCTCTCTCGTGCTCTCTCTCTCTCCTAGAACTAAATAAAACATTAAGAAAAAAAAATTTTAAAGGCTCCCCGTGTAATTTCAAGCCTTTCTTGCCATCCTCACAAAAATGTGTTTTTACTACTAGGTACCCCTTCCCTTCATTCCTCCCCTTCCCTTCATTCCTAAACATCACAACTTTTTCTATAGTCACTACTTAAATATTCATTTATTCACTCATATAATTAACCATTCAACAGACATTTCCAGAGCACATAAATGCACTATGGTAAAGAGCTGTAGGTTTAGATGGAGAGGGAGCACAAAAATGGTTACTGTTCTCAAGGAATTCACATCCTTGTTCAAATCATTAAAACCAGAAGCATTCTAGAAGAAATGGCAAGGCAGCTACCTTTGAATGATTATGATATTCAAAAGTCACATCTTACCACTGACATTTTAAGTTTGTTTTATTATAGAATTAAAATTTTCCAGTTATTCTGACAAATGCACTATAGGTAAAAAAAATAAAATAAAATGATATAATATTTCAATTTCTACACTAATTCAAATGAGCTCTAAATTATTTCCAAGGCTCTATTGATGGGTCAGAGAAATACAAAACATGGGCCTCATTATATATTAGGAAATTTATGAATAAAATCAAAATAAAATTTCTGTATACTTTTATGGGATTAATTTCTGAACTTAAGATTGTAATGATTTATATGAGTATATCCCAGAATATTTTCATATTACATCGAAAATCTATTTTTCCTCGTAAAACACTTTATTTTGGTTATAACTAAAGTTTTTTTATGATTAATAAAGAACATCAGTTATTAGTTTCCACCATTGGCAAGGAACATCTTCCTTAAAACTCCTTTGTAGTTAGAAAATAGACTAATGTGTAGAGCTTTGAGTTTATTAATATTTCTATCATTTCTTTTATTGGTTAAAATAATTTAATTTTTGCTATCCCAAATTTCAAAAATATGTGAATAGTTTATCCAAAACTTATATAATATAAACTTATATTTATTTCTCAGGTTAAAAATGAGTAATATCAGAAACAAGATANCATTTTTTAATCTTCCTGTTTAGTTAAAAAAAAAAAAAAACTTGAAGTTAAAATGATATAATGATTGTATTCCTGACAATTATGTACAGTACAAATTGTATGAACCATACCAAAGCAATAAGAATCACCTACCTGACAGGATTGCTGGTTAAAGAAATCCTCAGAGATTCAAGGCAGTTAAGAAGTTTCTCATCTGAAATACCAGATCGTAATTCATGAACATATTCTTGTGAAGACAGGGTGCATTCATGTTTGCTGTTTTTCAGCCCTCCCTATAAAAAAGATACCATTTTAGACAAACAAAATGTTTTTTTAAACTTTTAAAATAAAATAATGCAAATAATATGTAAATATTTTACTGTACAAAAATGTGTGCAGAGTGCAATTCACTTAAAATTCTTGGTCGTAGAACTGACATGGTAAAATCATGTTATGTATATCTCAACACTCTCCTCATTCTCATTAAAAAAAAAATTACACTGCTGGTACTCCTGGTCTGAACAGAATATGGACTTGAAATAAATTGTCACTGACAGGGATGCAATCCAGACAATAGCATTAACATTAGCTGGTGCTCCTAAACCCACAGAATAAACTTTTAGAAATCATCTTATTAGTTTTCCTAGTTAATATGCTTATATTTTATTTCACAAAATACAGTGAACAAAATTTAATACAAAACGTTATACATCACCCAATTTTTTTCAAATATATCAAAGAATTATCCTTC
>NW_027528698.1:161722-164897 GCF_008692635.1 Crocuta crocuta
CATTAAGTACATTTATTTTATAATGACTAGTTTTTAGCTCAATTTCCAATATATATGGCGTTATTGCTAGAACTCATTATCTCATCATTGCTCCTTAGCTTCATCACCTTACCATAACTATGTAAGCAGTTTGGGGAAAAGACTGAGAGGAAAACCTCGCTGACACATTCATTGTACTAATAACTCAGAGCTTCATATTCTAGACATACATAATCATAACTACCCCATTCCTTTTTTAGAAGTGTATCCCCCTGAATTAAAATTCTAATTTGCACTGCTGATGGGAATGCAAACTGGTGCAGCCAGTCTAGAAAATAGTATGGAGGTTCCACAAAAAATTAAAAACAGGACTACCCTCTGATCCAACAATTTCACTAGGAATTTATCCAAAGGATACAAAAATACTGATTCAAAAGGGCACATGCACCCCAATGTTTATAACAACGCTATCAACAATATCCAAATTATGGAAAGAGCCCAAATGTCCATTGACTAACAAAGGAGATACATATATAATATATATACATACATATTATACATATATAATGGGATATTACTCAGTGATCAAAAAGAATGAAATTGTGCCATTTGCAACAAAGTAGATGGAACTAGAGTGTATTTCAATGATGCTAAGCAAAATCAGTCAGAGAAAGACAAATATCATATAATTTCACTCATTAATTTAAGAAACAAAACAGATGAACATAGGGGAAGGGAAGCAAAAATAAGATTAAAAACAAAGAAGGAGACAAACCATAATTCTCTTAAATACAAAGAACAAACTGAGTGTTGCTAGAGGGGTGTTAGGTGGGGGGATGAGCTAAATGGGTGATGGGCATTAAGGAGGGCACTTGTTGGAATGAGCAATGGGTGTTATATGTAAGTGATAAATCACCGAATTCTATTCCTGAAACCATTATTACACTACATGTTAACTAACTTGGATTTAAGAAAAAATAAACAAAAATTTTAGTTTGAGTCTCATTTTCCAAGTCATACTAATGACTTACCTTAGTTTCTGTAAGTATCTAACCTAGACTAAGGAAAGCATTTTTTTTTCAATTTGGTAGAAGTCATATCATTGAAAGATATANTGGATTTTATTGAGAATCATTCCTCAATATAGAAATTGTAGACGATTGTTAATGTCTGAATTGTTTTTAAATTCCTTTAAATAGTATTTGTTTGAAGTCTGATAAAGTCTGACCCAATTCAGTGAGCTTCAAAAGAAGTTAAATATTATTGAATCTGCCCATAACAGTTACAGAATAAGGAATATAATTTCATGCTTTTAACTCCAATATTTTGTGTAATGTACACTAACTTGATTTTTCTTCATTTTTTAGGGTATGCAGATATTCAAGAATTTTACTACTAAATGAATCATAACATAGATGGCAAAGTAAAAACATCACGATGAAATCATTTCCACATTTGTATAACTTATTTACCCAACTCTTAAGGCTGTAGATCCATAGCATGAAATGTTGCATGTCTGCAGTCACAGCGCACTTTTATATGATCCTCAAACTCATTGTCTTAATTAATGGATAATAAGACCCTGCTAATCCTTCCCTGGAAGCTTGTACATCAGTTTATTACTGTAAAATGACCTTTGTATTTGCTGTTTTCTCTGCCTGGAGGATTCTTACTCCTGACCTCTATATTGCTAACTCATCATCAAAGTCTCAGCCCAAGAGTCCTCTCCCCACCACATTCATCATCATGTCATTTTAAATCTCATTTATAGTATTAGCTCCATGTGAGCTTAAATTGTTTTAGCACTTTACTAGAATCTTGCCTACCTTTTTCAACACTGTATCTCCAGATTTTAACACAATGCTTGGCACACAGTAAGTACTCAGAACATATTTCTTGAATGAATGAATGGTAAATAAACAAATGTGTTAATGTCTGATGAGTTTCAGCATGCTGAAGCTCCAAAACTTCGTTTAGTTTTGCTTCACAATATTAGACTTCTGACATGTTACATTATAATATATTCAGAAGTGCAAATGTAGAAAACGTAAATTGAGACTATATATGGCATCCTAAAAGCAGCTCAAACTGCCACAGTGTTTGAATTGTGGTCCCCTCACGTACCTTCTAGGTAATCGCTGAGCAGGCTATTCAATTAATCTCTATAAACCTGTTTGCTCATCCACAATATAGGGTAATAAACACGGACTCTTCATGTTTATCATGAAGATAAAGACAAAGCATATAAAGTGCTTAAAACACACATTCCATATGTGCTGTCTCAAAGACAAAGTAAGCTTCTCAGAAATGATTATTCCCTTTCTCTATATGGTCATGGCTGAGATATTCCTCTTGGAACAACTGGGCCAGCCCAGTACCTTGGGACTCCCTCCTCCTCCAAATCTTAGAAACAGGTTTAATTATGTAATTTAGGATACTCTGTGGTTATAAGGAGTGGAAGCAATCTAATGGAGCAATACAAAAAATGAGTAGCCTTATAAAACAAATCCCTTTTATCAAGTTTTCAAGGGTCTTAAGTTAAGTTCATATTTGAAGATTATGAAAACATAATAGTATATTGAGGATGGGCTGATGCTTACTTAAATATCAGCTCTTCTAACAGACTCATTACAGAAATAAAGAATCAAGGTGACTATCCAAGTTCACAAATTAGTGAGGCTGCAAGAATTAAACACTAATATTCTGATACTCATGTTACTCTTTTTCCAATATGTGTCATATCTGAATGTCACTTTTTGAATAAAAATTGAAGCTACAAATCTTTAAATCTGAATCTCTATTAAAAATGCCAAGGTATCTTCCTTAAAACCAATATGGTACAAAATAATGTTAAAGAAATCACATAAAAACAAAATAGTGCAATAGATTAAACTAATTCTCACTATATTTAATAGGGCTGTAATACAAGAATGATTTACTATTAACATCCTGTTCTGATACCGAACAAAGGAAACAACTAGATAATGGAGAGATGATAATGGAGATTTTAATTAGCTGCTCTGTATGAGATTAATGAAAATTACTACTGTGCTCATTTGATCTTTAAAAAATAATGCAGACAAAGTTAGCAATTAGCATACATCATGCTTTTCCAAAGCGAGGCTAACAAAACACTTTCCTAATTTGAAGCCATCCCTTAATCTGAAAATCATTAATATAGAGATACTTGTCAGTG
>NW_027528698.1:165081-175563 GCF_008692635.1 Crocuta crocuta
TGTGCTTATATTTTTCTAAGACACTACACACACAAGTATATATACACACATGCATACAGTGGGCCACTTTAAATATTACATTCTGTTAACTCTGATATGAAATGCCAGTATCAAAACCAAATAAATAATATTCCAAAAAGATTATTTTAGGTTTTCATTGCATATACTATTTGATATTTTTAAAGATTTTATTTTAATTCCATTTAGTAAGTATACAGTGTTATATTACTTACAGGTGCACAACATGGTAATTCCGCATTTCCATACAACACCCTGTGCTCATCCTAACATGTGCACTCTTTAATCCCCATTACCTATGTAATCCATCCCCCTGCCTCTGGTAACCATCCTTTCCCTATAATTGAAAGTCTGTTTCTTGATTTGCTTCTCTCACTCTCTCTTATTTTTTCCCTATTGCTTGTTTTGTTTCTTAAATGCCACATGAGTGAAATTATGTACTATTTGTCCTTCTCTGACTTATTTCACTTCGCATAATACTCTCTAGCTCCATCCATGTCACTGACAAGGCAAGATTAATTCTTTTTTATGGCTGAGTAATTCCCATTGTAAATATATGCACCACATCTTTATCCATTAGTCAGCTGATGGACACTTGGGCTATTCCATTAATTTGGCTATTGTAAATAATGCTACTATAAACATAGGAGTGCATGTATACATTTGAATTAGTATTTTGGAATTCTTTGGGTAAATATACTTAGTAGTGCAATTGCTGAATCATAGGGTTGTTCTATTTTTAACTTCTTGAGGAAACTTCATACTGTTTTCCAGAGTGGCTGCAACAGTTTACATCCCCACCAACAGTGGAAGACGATTCCCATTTCTCCACACCCTTGCCAACACCTGTTGTTTCTTGTGTTATTGAGTTAAGTGCTTCTCACAGGTGTGAGGTATATAGTTTTTATTTGCATTTCCCTGATGATCAGTGATGCTGAGCATCTTTTCATGGGTCTATTGGCCATCTCTAAGTCTTCCTTGGAAAAATGTATATTCATCCCTTCTACAAGTTTTTTAACTCGATTATTTGGGTTTTTTTTGAGTGTTGTTTTATAAGTTCTTTATAGATTTTGGATACTAACCCTTTATTAGTTATGCCATTTGCAAATTATATTCTCCCATTCAATAGGTTCTCTTTTAGTTTTGTTGTTTCCTTCACTGTGCAGAAGCTTTTATTTAGGTGTAGTCCCAATAGTTTAATTTTGCTTTTGTTTTCCTTGCCGCAGAAGAGATACATCTAGAAACAAGTTACTGCAGCCAGTGTCAAAGAGGTTACTGCCTGTGTTCTCCTCTAGGATTTTTCTGGTTTCAGGTCTCACATTTAGGTCTTTAATCCATTTTGAATTTCTTTTTGTGTATGCTGTGAGAAAGTGGCCCAGTCTCACTCTTGCATGTTGCTGTACAGTTTCTCAAATACCATTTGTTAAAGACACTGTCTTTTTCCCATTGAATAGTCTTTCTGGCTTTGTCAAAGATTAATTGGCCATATAATTATGGATTCATTTCTGGGTTTTCTATTCTGTTCTATTGTTCTTTTTCTCTGTTTTTGTGCCTGTCCTATACTGTCTTGATCACTACAGTTTGTAAGATAACTTGAAGTCAGGGATCGTGATGCCTCACGTTTTTTTCATTTTCAGGATTGCTTTGGCTGCTACAGGTCTTTTGTGGTTCCATACAAATTTTAGGATTGGTGGTTATAGCTTTCTGAAAAATGCCAGTGGTATTTAGATAGGGATTGCAATAAACGTGCAGACTGCTTTGGGTACTATAGACATTTTAACACTATTTGGCCTTCTAATCCATGAGCATGGAATGTCTTTCCATTTCTTTGTGTCCTCTTGAATTTTTCATCACTTTTTTATAGTTTTCAGAGTACACATCTTCTACCTCTTAGATTAGGTTTACCTCTAGGTGTCTTATTATTTTGGGTGCAATTATAAATGGTGTTGTTTTCTTAATTTCTCTTTCTGCTGCTTTATTATTGGTGCATAGAAATGCAACAGATTTCTGTACATTAAGTTTGTATCCTGCAACTTTACTGAATGCAATTATCAGTTCTAGCAGTTTTGGGTGGAATCTTTCAGGATTTCTATATAGAATCACATCATCTGTAAACTGTAAGTTTTACTTCTTCATTACCAACTTGGATGCCTTTTATCTCTTTTTGTTGTGTGATTGCTATGGCTAGGACTTCCAGTACTATGTTGAAAAAGTAGTGAGGAATGGACACCCTTGTCTTGTTTCTGATTTTAGGAGAAAAGCTCTCAGTTTTTCCCCATTAAGGATGATGTTAGATGTGGGTTTTTCATAGATGGCCTTTATTATGTTGAAGTATGTTCCCAATAACCCTACTCTGTTGAGGATTTTTATCATATATGGATGCTCTACTTTGTCAAATGCTTTTTCTGTATCTATTGAAATGAACATACGGTTCTTATGCTTTCACTTATTGATGTGATGCATCACATTGCTTGACTTATGAATACTGAATCACCCTTCCATCCTAGGAATAAACCCCACTTGATCATGTGAATCTTTTTTTAATGTACTGTTAAATTTGGTTTGCTAATATTTTATTAAAAATTTTGCCTCTATGTTCATCAGCAATGTTGGCCTATAGTTTTCCTTTTTTTTTTTTTTTTTGTGGTGTCTTTATCTGGTTTTGGTATGAGAAAGATTTTATTTTAAATAGGCTTATATTTTTCTCAAATTTGAGAAACTGTCAGTGGAGGGCACTGGAAAGATTTAGGCTGTGGAGCAATAAATATATCTGTATTGTAAATGATGAGGTGGGCAAGGAGGTAGAAAATCAGCTGGGGGAGGTAATGGAAGCAGATCTGTTTTGACTCTTAAATTCATCAGGGAGGCAAATGATAATGTGCTGTAAATGCTTCAGTTAGAAAGACAAAAGTGGATTACAGAGTCATTTAGGACATACACTTATTTTACCTAGGTAAGTGAATGGGGATGCTGGGCTAGGTAAGACGGAAAAACAAAGATGTTAATTAGGTTTAAGCAATGCCTCTGAGCTAAATGATACTGTTATTTTTACAGATCAGGAAACTGAGGCTTAGAATATTTGGGCAAGATCACATTACTAGTAAGTGGTAGAACCTGAATTTGATCCCAAGTCTGACTCTGAGGCCTGTATGATTAACCACAAAGCAACCCTGCCCCCAAATTAGTATTGATAAAGTTTAATTCAAGATTCCCATAAATTCCTAGTAGAGCAACTTCTGGGTTGTAGGGTAGTTCCATTTTTAATTTTTTGAGCAATTGTCCTACTAGGAATTTATCTAAAGAATACAAAAATGCTAATTCAAAGGGGTATATGAACCCCAATATTTATAGCAGCACTATCAACCATAACCAAATTATGGAAAAAGCCAAAATGTCCATCAACGGATGGATAAAAAAGATGTAGTGTATGTACACACACACACACACACATAATGGAATACTACCTGGCAATTAAAAAATAATGAAATCCTGACATCTGCAACAAATGGATGGAACTAGACTGTATTATGCTGAGCGAAATAAGTCAAAGACAGATATAATAGGATTTTACTCATATGTGCAATTTGAGAAACACAACAGATTAACATAGGGGAAGAGAAGGAAAAATAAGATAAAAACAGAGGGATACAAACCATAAGAGACTCTTAAATACAGAGAAGAAACTGAGGGTTGCTGGCGGGGTGGGGCTTGGGGAGATGGACTAAATGAGTGGTGAGCATTAAGGAGGGTGCTTTTGAGGATGACCACTGGATGTCATATGTAAGTGATGAATCACTGGGTTCTACTCCTGAAGCCAAGACTACACTGTATATCATCTAACTTGAATTTTTTAAAAAAATTCCCATAGAGAATGAAGAGAGTGATAAAATAAGTCCAAGTAAGAAAACCAGAGAAGTGTTTACATTTAGAAGCAGACAGGAGGAAGTATAAAATATTATATTTTAGACACAGACAATAGTGAGAGGGAGAGGATATTTTAAATTGTATATATACACCTGAACACTCAATTTTGTCTTTATGTGATCTGACCTCTAAAAAATTATCACACCATTAATAGTGACAGATTTTACAATAAAATCCGCAAGTCCATAAATATTCAGTGTATTTACAGAAATTGATACATTTGGGATAAAATAGTATTTTAGTAAGAGAATCNTTTTTTTTAATAGTTTATTGTCAAGTTGGTTTCCATATAACTCCTAGTGCTCATCCCCAAAAGTGCCCTCCTCCATGCCCATCACCCCCCCTCCCCTTCCCCCACTCCCATCAGCCCTCAGTTTGTTCTTGGCATTCAAGAGCCTCTCAGGGTTTGCCTCCCTCCCTCTCCCCCACTATTTTTTCCCTTCTTCTCCCCTATGGTCCTCCGTTAAGTTCCTCCTAATTCACCTATACGTGCAAACATATGGTATCTGTCCTTCTCTGCTTGGCTGGTGTTTAAAAGAGGAATAATTTGTTTACATTAGTATATGTAAACTCTAAAAATACTTGGAAGTTGATCTTTATTGGTTTCATTTCAATAAACTAATTTTACCTAGCCATGTCAAACACTTGTTTGTATATTTTTATGGTACTGGTGGATTTATAGGTTATTCAAATCTTTTTTGTGATAAATAATCTATGCCTCACAAGAACAAATTCTAGTTGTCAAAAAGTATACAATGAATATCACAAAATACCTCTTGCTCAAAGATATAGCCTAACTTGAAAAAGCAAACTGATAAGAATCCTGCGCTAGTACCTGAGCATATAGTCTTTGTAGAGTTTTTAACAAAAGTATAAGCAATGTTCTGGTTCATAAGGACTACCTATCATGTAGCAGTTAGAGGCTACTCCAATAGAAGCAGCAGTATAATTTTACCCAATATGACAGCATTACTTTCACAGATTACCATCCATTTTTGCTGGTAGCATTTTTACCTCTAAAGCCGTAAGTTGTGAATTTGAACATAAGAAAACACATATTCTTGTTTCATCAAAATTACTATTCTAAAAATAATATTACTTCGTGTTCCACATTTTATGTTTTATTTCAGCATGCCATCTCTTTCTTAGAGAGGAATTTAATATAATCTAACACTTCAACACATATACACACACACACCTCTAAAGGTTTCATTTCCTTCTATTGCTACCCAAAGTAAAATGTTGATGTTAAAGATCTTCAATAGTTAAGATAACGAGTAATGTCTTTATAAACCTCCTCACAAAAAGAATGAATCTTTCAACCTATCAAATATATTCACTGAAGGATTTGTACAGCAAAGAATAAAAAGTGCAATTTGTGGGGGCTTTTAAGTATATCCTTACTCTACAAATACAACAATTCACACTATACAGCTCTGACATCAGTGACAGGACTTTTTTACCTATTCTGTATTCCTTTAAACAACACAAAGCAAAGCAACAACAACAAAAAAAATCTCAGCCATCTGGAACTCAGTAGGTTTATGCACTATTCTGACATTTCCAACTAGTACAACTAAGGGTAAAACACTTTCAAAAGAAGAGACTGCTATGTNGTCTGTATTCCTTTAAACAACACAAAGCAAAGCAACAACAACAAAAAAAATCTCAGCCATCTGGAACTCAGTAGGTTTATGCACTATTCTGACATTTCCAACTAGTACAACTAAGGGTAAAACACTTTCAAAAGAAGAGACTGCTATGTAACCTTAGGAAAAAATAAGAGATTGTCCAACAACAAAAAAAAACCTTAAGATTTCTTATGTTTCTTCAAAAGTTGTGGCTTATCATTGGCAAGTATTAATAATTTTATGCAGATCCACTTAGTCAAAAAATATAATAAGAGTTTTTAGGAAGAATAGGAAATTATGCTAAACACTGAGAGGAATGGGAACATGCATTAAAGTTTCTACCCAGCAAGAGATATTCATGCAATATCAAAAACTGATCTCATCTCTAATAGCATGTATACTCATAAATTGCACTAATATACAAAACTACACATTATAATTTATTTACTTAATATAGTGGGAGGAAACTAACTTTGGAGACATTGAGATTTGATTCTGAATCCAGAATCCACTACTTAGAACTGTACAATCGTGCCTGGGTGGCTCTCAGTCAGTTAAGCGTCCAACTTCGACTCAGGTCATGATCTCACAGATCATGAGCTCAAGCCCCATCCTGTTAGCACAGAGCCTGCTTGGGATTCTCTGTCTCTCCCTCTCTCTATGCCCCTACACCCTCTCTCTCAAAATAAAGAAATCAACTTTAATAAAAGGAATGTTTAAGTGCACAAGTAACAATTTTTCAGAGTTTTATTATGTCTTAGAAAATTGTTTTGAGGATTTAAATATAAATAAGTGTAAAGTATCTAGCACTATGCCTGGCATATAACTAGGTATAAAATGGATATTTATTATCTCTTGTGTCACCATCAATATCCAACTTCCTTTTTTAAAAATGTTTAAGTATTGTGGACATACAATGTTATAATAATTTCAGGTTAATAATCCAACTTCTTGAGTGTACTATGTGCCATTCACTGTATTAACTCACTTTACACTTATTATCCTAATCCTTATAAACAACCCTGCAAAGCAATAATTATCCTCAATTTACAAATGAGAAAACTGAAGTTCACAAAAGTAAAGAAATTTATCTGAGGTCACACAGCTAGTAAGTAGTAGAGATTCAAACTCTGGTCTATTTGAAGTCCTTGCTGGGGCCTACAAAGCCCTGTGAAATTTTGCCCCTTCCTACCTTTTACAACTTCATCTGACTCCATTTGCCATCCCTATTCACTACTCTCCAACCACACTGGTCCATTATCTGGCACTCATATGCTCCAAGCTCATTCCCACATTAAGGCCTTCAAAAGTATTCTTCCCTCTGCTCTTGGAAAGCTCTTTTCCTGAATTTGTGCATGATGGTCTCCTTCCCATTATTCACATACCACCTGATCACATAATCCTTCAATAACCATAAGATTATATGCACCTGTAAGATGCAGCTCACCATTAAAATAGCATGCTACAACAACACAGCTCCCTCTGTTTTAGTCTTTTGGAGGCTCTTATTGCAGATTGGCATTTTCTTTGGTTACTCATCTACACAATGAGAACAAACATCTCACCTTCAGTCAGATTCTCTTTTAGAAGGCAATACTCTCCATGAGTCCTGGAAACAAATCTCTAGGTTCCTAATGTTACACAAAACTGTAAATCAATCCTCATTTATTCATCACACTGGGACCCATTAATCAGTCCATTTGATCTGTCTGGTCTTCTGATTAGTTAACATCTCACATATATCATTTTAGATGAGCAGAAGGTGGTGTTGGAGATTCTGTTAGACTAGCTTGCCAATTAAAACACAACACCAGTAATACTAAGGAGGCAGTGTGCTAAAGAGGGAAACATACTGAAGTGAACATTATGGCACTTAGACTTTAAGCCTTGTTCAATCACAGGTTGCTTTGTGCCATGAGACACACACAGGTTCTCTGGGTCAATCTGTTCCCTCCTCTTATGAAAATGAGGTTGTTAGGCTAAAAGACTATCTCTAAGGTCACTCGCACATTGAACGTTCCAGAGTTTTGAGATAAAGTAAGGATTAAAGATATGACATGAGGACTTTGAAAAAGAGTAGCCCCTATTAAAACAAAAAAGAACAGAAGCACACACATCCCTGAAAAGCCTAATTCATCCCCAAAAGTGATATCCCATTGAGACTCTAAATTGCCAAAATTTCCCTTTCTTCTTTGACCATGCATAGACACTAAGAGGTAAAGATATTACCTGCTCTCATTANAAGCTTCCTCACTGCTCCATCATCAGTCTTCTAATTCTTTATCTCAACCACCAGCCACTATAAGTTTTACTCACTGAACAAACTTCCTCAAGGGCAGTAACTTTTCTGTCATGATTTACATATGTTTTAAGAACATATGTATTACTCAATATGTGATATACTTTCTATTGCTAGAACTTTACAAAATCCTAGGGTTGATAGGGGAGCGTCTTTCCTCTGATATATTTCTCATATACTAAAGCACACAAATCTCAATTTGTGGGTGGGGGGGGCATTTTTACAAGAAATATCATAGATGAATAGATTTATTGATGTAGATCTCACAACTAATTTGTGACAACTCAAATATGGTATGTGCCATCACCACTAAATATGGCAAAAAATTCAAACTACTTTGAAATATTACTGCCATTCTAAAGCATTCAAAACAATGGAGTTTCTCTTAGAATATTAAAAACAGCTGCACACTCACTATCAAACTGTCTCAGAACACAAAAATAAAACAAAAAATAAACGGCAAAAGTTCTACTTGTATCCCAGAAAATAATTAATGCCATGGCTTTACACAAAGCATGAGTTCTTAGTGATCAAAACAGAATCACTTTATTTTTTTTTTACAACTTGTTAAAAACTATAAGATCAAGTTTAAAGTACCAGTACAAATAAGAAGTATAAATTTAGGTCCTAAAACAAATGAAGACCGAATCTTTTGGTACTGTTAATATTTTAAATCTGACATTTTTTGGTATTTTTCCCTATTAATAATTCAACCAGGAAATACTTTTACCTTTTTATTCCATAACAGTTTCTTTTTTTTAATAGTTTATTGTCACACTGGTTNCTCTTCTCCTCCCCCATGGTCATCCGTTAAGTTCCTCCTAATTCACTTATACGTGCAAACATATGGTATCTGTCCTCTACCTGACTTATTTCACTCAGCATAACACCCTCAAGGTCCATCCTTGTTGCTACATATTGCCAGATTTCATTCTTTCTCATTGCCATGTAGGATTCCATTGTATAGATAAACCACATCTTCTTGATCCATCCATCCGTTGATGGACACTTAGGCTCTTTCCATATTTTGGCTATTGTTGAGAGTGCTGCTATATGGGTACATGTGCCCCTATGCATCAGCACTCCTGGATCTCTTGGGTAAATTCCTAGTAGTGCTATTGCTGAGTCATAGGGGAGTTCTACTGTTAATTATTTGAGGAATCTCCACTCTGTTTTCCAGGGGGACTGCACCGTTTACGTTCCCACCAACAGTGTAGGGAGGTGCCGATTTCTCCACATCCTCGCCAGAATCTAGAGTCCTCTGATTTGCTCATTTTAGCCACTCTGACCAGTGTGAGGTGGTATCTCAGTGTGGTTTTGATTTGTATTTCCCTGATGAGGAGGGAGGCTGAGCATCTTTTCATGTGTCTGTTGGCCACCTTGATGTCCTCTTTGGAGAAGTGTCTGTTCATATCTTCTGCCCATTTCTTCCTGGATTGTTTGTTTCTCAGGTGTGGAGTTTGCGGAGTTCCTTATAGATTTTGGATATGTCATTTGCAACTATCATTTCCCATTCCGTCGGTTGCCTATTAGTTTTATGGATTAAAACAGAACCACTTTAAAACCAGACTCAGTATAGCCTATACGTCAGAANTGAATGGGGGAGGGGCAGAGAGAGCGGGAAACAAAAAATTCTGAAGCAGGCTCCAGCCTCTGAGCTGTCAGCACAGAGCCTCACATGGGGTTCACACTCACCAACTCCAAGATTATTACCTGAGCGGAAGTAAGACGCTTAACCGACTAAGCCACGCAGGCGCCCCCAGAAATGTGAATCCTGAAGAGTGGTGAATGCTTTTAGTTCTTAGAAGAGTGTGGTGGATGCATGAAATATTACTTTTACCTAATATGCTGTTTCAAAGAACCTTGTAACTCCTGCAGTATAGTAATTTCATGGAAGCAGATGACCTTTATGTATTGCTTTTTACTTCAACTATAATTTCTTCACTAAATATTTACTAAGCAGCTACTATGTGTGAGACACTGGGTATACAAAGATATCTTTAGATACAGCCCCCACCCTCAAGAAACCCAAAGTCAGGCTAAATAGCATTTTCTCTACGAGGAGAATTTTTAATGAAAATTTTCAAATAAGGCTTAGTGATTATTTAAATGTGTCAATGAACTCTTCGACAAACCCCAAGATTTCAAATATTTTTAGAAAATACTCATCCTGATTTGAAAAAGCAAAATCAATTTATAGACAGAATTTTGCCAAATTCAGAAAAAAATATTGATTGAAGCAATGAGGATAAAGAAATTATTTTTCATGTCATCATTTCATAGTCAATTCATTAAATGAAAATATCACAAATACTGTATAGCAAAATAATTTTATATTTTAAGATTCATTGTGTTAACCCATGGTGAATTTAAGAATTGATTTCCTTTTTTACATTTTAATGTAATATATAATAAACTCAGAAGAACATATCTAAAGTGATATAAATTATAAAGCATAAACTGCTCATAGTTCAATGTCTCATTTTGCTACATTTTGAGAAATCCTGTAGCCAATCTATACTTTGTATAAGTAACCAAAGGCCTTAAATTAATAAATTAGATAGGAAATATAAAAGCTTGAAAATATAAAAATTTCTCCTCTGAAATTTT
>NW_027528698.1:175729-178024 GCF_008692635.1 Crocuta crocuta
AGTCTCTAATGGTGGAATTTTTTTGGAAGTATACAAAATATATTCAGAAAACATTGCATCCCTTCTAGCATCCCTACAAGGTGAAACATATTATTCCCATTTTACAGAGTGTGTAACTTTAATGAAATTTGGCCATGATACACAATAACAAAGCTGGGAGTTGAACCTGGGCATCTGATAATCTACTCTAGTGTCCTATTCATTAGTCATACTCTCTTATCACTTTGGTATTTCTCATTTTCCTAAAATGCAGTCCAGGATCACTTATTCTTCAAAGTACTAGCTCAGTTGTCAAGGCAACAAACATATAAAATTTAGGAAAAAATTATTACTGCAATATCACAGAGTAATAAACCAGCACAAAAATAACATTCCAAGTGTAGAAAAATATACCATGTTATATACTGCCTTCAGAAGAAGTTTTATAAGATTCAAGTATGCATGTTAAATAACATACTTTGTTTCATACGTTAATTTGATAATGCAGTACACACAACTATTCAGAAATTATGCACTTATTGATTTAAAATACAGCTAATGAAACAAAAGTCTTGCCATATGGTGAGACAGAAATTCTTTTATAATGTTGGTAAAAACATGCAGACTTAGCATAATCTTTCAGGAAAGCCATCTGGTAAGAAGAACCAAGAGTCTCAAAAAGTATATATTCTCTTTGAACTAATAATGTTACTACTAGAAATCTATCCCAGGAAATAATCTAAATTTTGGACTGAGTTTTATGCTCTAAGATGATCATGACATCATTTTTTAAATAGGGAAACTTGTAAATGCCTTAAGATATCAAATGTAGGAATGTAAGGAAGTAAATTATGGCATCTAATTAAAGTGGAATATTATGGGGGTGCCTGGGTAACTAAATTGGTTGAGCATCCCGCTCTTGGTTTTAGCTCAGATCATGATCCCATGGTCATTGGAGAGAGTTTTCATGCCCAGTGTGAAGCCTACTTGGGATTTTCTCTCTCTTTTCCTCTTCCCCTCTCCCCTACTGTGCACCCTCTCTCACTCTAAAATAAAAAATAAAAATAAAATAATAAAATGGAATATTATGAATAAGCAGAGATACTTGCTGAGGGTAGCTAACCTGGATGTTGGCTTTTTGCTGTGCTTTACCTTAAATCCAAGCCCTATGCAGTTAAGTGACTGTTTTTTTCTGGGACAAACAAGTACCAGCCACAGCATGGTGACATCCTCTCCCAAGGATCAGCACAGGTACATGCTGTGACAGGTCCCTAAAATTTGCAGTTTTATTTTAACATTTATTTATTTTGAGAGAGACAAAAAGACAGACAGACAAAGAGAGAGAGAATGAATCCCAAGCAGGGTGAGTGCTGTCAACACAGAGCCAGAGGTGGGGCTCAAACTCACAAATCTTGATATCATAACCCAAGCCAAATTCAAGAGTCAGCCACTTAAAAACAGACTGAGCCACTCAGGCACCCCTAAAATTTGCAGTTTTGAAACACATCCACATGCCAGAAGTAAAACAAAGGGGAGCTGCACATGCAGGTAGGCAGATGGCTCTAAAACAGACAGGGTTAAAGGAAGAGGTCTAATAGAAGCCTGGGACACAAGAAGGGAGATTGTTCACTCTTCTGTGAGGACTTGCTGAACAGTGGAGGGGGGGAATGAAATCCCCTCTCCAGGGAAGAGGTAGGACTGACACCATTTTTCACCCCTACTATCAGTCAGATGGACTTTAGTCAGCAGTACAGTACACAAGGTGGAGACTTAAGCCACTTACACCAAGCGCTGCCTCCCTGTGCTCTGCAGGTACATTTTTTTTAAGTTTTTGAGATAATTGCCTTTATTTTTTTTTATTTCATAGTTTATGGTCAAGTTGGAATCCATATAGCACTCAGTGCTCATCCCAACAAGTGCCTTCCTCCATGCCCATCACCCCCCTNCATAAGACCAGCACAAATCTCCTGCTCACAACAGGTCTACAGATCATAGAGTGCTGTAAAGCTTCACCTCTAGTGGAAACATGACCAGGAACAGAGCACACAAAAGAGAGGGACCTAGAAAAATAGACAAGACAGAGGAATTCATCCCAAAAGAAAAAATAAGAAGAGGTCACAGCCAGAGAGCTAACAAAACTGATGTAAGTAACATGCCGGAACCAGAATTTAAAACAACAATAATAAGGATACTAGCTGGGCTTGAGAAAAGCACAGAAGAAACCAGAGAGACTTTTATTACTGCAGAGATAAAAGACCTAAAAACTAGTCAGGCTGAAAGAAAAAATGCTTTAACCAAGATTAAAAACTGACTAGA
>NW_027528698.1:178207-178677 GCF_008692635.1 Crocuta crocuta
TATGAGCACAAGTCTGGAAGAAGCAGGGGAACAAATAAGTTATTAGAAGATAATATGATGTAAAATAACGAAGCTGAAAAGAAGAGGGAAAGAAAAATACTGGATCACGAATGTAGATTTAGGAAACTCCATATAATCGCATTTGTATCACAGGAAGAAGAGATAGAATAACATTTGTTTTATTTTGGGGTTTTTTTTTGTTTTTTTTTTTTTACAAATAGTTTACTGTCAAATCAGTTTCCACGTAACACCCAGTGCTCTTCCCCACAAGTGCCCTCCTCCATGCCCATCCCCCCTCACCCCACATCCATTAGCCCTCAGTTTTTGTCAGCATTCAAGAGTCTCTCATGGTTTGACTCTCTCCTTTTCCCCCACCATTTCCCCCCTTCTTCTCCCCCTTGGTCCTCCGTTAAGTTCCTCNGTCCGCAAAAAGTGATAGTTTGACTTCCTCTTTGCCAATTCTGATGCCC
>NW_027528699.1:0-442 GCF_008692635.1 Crocuta crocuta
CTCCCCGTACCGGGGGCGCAGCCAAAGTTGGTTACACTCTTCAACTCAGCCCAGTCCCAATCTCCAAATCCCAGTCCAGGCGCCCCGCTGAAATTGCCTTAGACACAACTTCCCAGGCAATCCCCTTGGGGCAATTCCAGGCCTCTAGCCGAGCTCTGGGGGTGGAGTCAGAATCGCTGCTTCCTTCTCTGGGTTGGGCTGGCGAGCATGGNCTTGCCTGCCGGGTGCGCGGAGCCCGCTGGAGTGAGGAAAACCAGGTCCCTCTACGGCTCCTCACCCGAAACCCGAACTCACAGGCAAATTTCCCAGGTTTTAGCTCTTTGCCTTCCCTCTAGAGTTCCAGGCAGCTAGGAGCGTAGATGCCTGGTGTCCACACGCAGCTCTTTCAGCGACCCAAGCCACCCGGGAGGACAATGGCGGCAGGCGCGCCGCTACTCTGAAG
>NW_027528700.1:0-578 GCF_008692635.1 Crocuta crocuta
CTTCATTGAATCCTTAACTAGAATGGGGGGAGGAGAACCCAACACCGAAAAAGCTGTGAGTCTCGCAGAGCAAGACACTTCCTGTCCCTAGTTAGAATCACCTATGATGAGGTGTAAAGATAAGAATACACACAAGAACTGACAAAAGGAAGGAGACTAAGCAAGGAAACAAAATGGAGAAGCACCTCTGCCCAAGACACCAGAACGACTCTAAAAATGAGTTCCGATTTCTGATGCTAAGTAACAGAAGTGGACGGTATAAATCTTGAGTGAATCATAAATGATATTTAAAATATGTATATGCTTGGGGAGCCTGGGTGGCTCAGTTGGTTAAGTGTCTGACTTCGGCTCAGGTCAACATCTCATGACTCCTGGGTTTGAGCCCTGTGTCAGGCTCTGTGCTGACAGCTAGCTCAGAGCCTGGAGCCTGCTTCAGATTCTGTGTCTCCCTCTCTCTCTGCCCCTCCCCTGCTCACGCTCTGTCTCTCTCAGCCTCTCAAAAATAAATAAACATTAAAAAAANGGCTCTCTGCCTCTCAAAAATAAATAAACATTAAAAAAATTTAAAAAAACCAAAA
>NW_027528701.1:0-540 GCF_008692635.1 Crocuta crocuta
GAATGTAAACTGGTGCAGACCCTCTGGAAAACAGTATGGAGGTTCTTCAAAAAATGAACACTAGAACTCCCTTATGACCCAACAATAGCACTGCTAGGAATTTACCCAAGGGATACAGGAGTGCTGATTCATAGGGGCACATGTACACCAATGTTCATAGCAGCACTTTCAACAATACCCAAAGCATGGAGAGAGCCTAAGTGTCTGTCAACTGATGAATGGATCGAGAANAAGATGTGTTTCTATACAATGGAATACTACATGGCATTGAGAAAGAATGAAATCTGGCCATTTGTAGCAACGTGGATGGAACTCAAGGGTGTTATGCTGAGCGAAATAAGTCAGGCAGAGAAAGACAGATATGTTTTCATATATAGGTGGATTAGGAGAAACTTAACGGAGGATCATGGGGGAGAAGAAGGGGAAAAACAGTTGGGGCAAGGGAAGGAGGCAAACCATGAGAAACTCTTGAATGCTGACAACCAACTGAGGGTGAATGGGGGTGGGGGAGAGGGGAAGGGGAGTGATGGGCATGGAGGA
>NW_027528702.1:0-165 GCF_008692635.1 Crocuta crocuta
CAAAGATACCAGAGACACCACCACAGACATGAACCCTACAAAGGACACAAAGACTCTAAACCCGCATAATTCAATAATAACACTGAATGTAAATGGGCTGAATGCTCCAATCAAAAGACATAGGGTAGCAGAATGGATAAAAAAAAAAAATCCATCTATATGTTG
>NW_027528702.1:221-554 GCF_008692635.1 Crocuta crocuta
GGAGAAATATATATCATGCTACAGGAAATCAAAAGAAAGCCGGAGTAGCGATACTTATATCAGAAAAACTGGACTTTAAATTAAAGACAATAACAAGAGATGAAGAAGGGCATTACGTAATAAGTACAGGGTCTATCCATCAGGAAGAACTAACAGTCATAAATGTCTAGGCACCGAATATGGAAGCACCTAAATATTTAAAACAATTAATCACAAACAAAAACAAGCATATAGATAAGAATGTGCTAATAGCAGGGGATTATACAACTTACAGAAATTGATATGTCGACCAGACAGAAAATCAGTAAAGAAATAATGGACTTGAAAGACACA
>NW_027528703.1:0-217 GCF_008692635.1 Crocuta crocuta
TCAAGTTTCAAAGCATTATGATCTGACTGTGCATGGTATGATCTCAATGCTTTTATATTTATGTCAGGCTGCTTTACGTCCCAGTATGTGATCTATCTTGGAGAATGTGCCATGCGCACCTGAGAAGAAAGTGAATTCCCTGGCCTCAGGATGTAGAGTTCTAAATATATCTGTCAGATCCATCTGGTCCAATGTGTCTTTCAAGTACATTATTTCT
>NW_027528703.1:461-810 GCF_008692635.1 Crocuta crocuta
TTAAAGTCTAGTTTGTCTGATATAAGTATAGCTACTCCAGTTTTCTTTTGATTTCCAGTAGTATGATATATTTTTCTTCATCACCTTACTTTTAATCTGAAGGTATTTTCCAGTCTAAACTGAGTTTCTTGTAGACAGCATATAGATGGATTTTGTTTTCTTTATCCATTCTGCTACCCTATGTCTTTTGATTGGAGCATTCAGCCCATTTACATTCAGTATTATTGAAATATGTGGGTGTAGAGTCTTTGTGTCTTTTGTGCGGTTCATGCTTTTGGTGGTGTCTCTGGTATGTTTTTTCCTGACAACATTTCCTTCAGAGCGTCCCCCTCAGGATTTCTTGTAGGGC
>NW_027528704.1:0-481 GCF_008692635.1 Crocuta crocuta
GACTATATAGTTTCTCTGAGTAACATTATCTTCGTTTTTTTCTCCTCACCTTTAACCATACTTTACTCTTTCTCTCTCTGAATTAAGCCTCTTAGTCTTTCTGCCTGGTCATTTTTCTTCCACTTTCACTTCCTCCCCAACATTCAAAAAACACTTCCTGAATGGACAGGTCCTGGATAGTCAAAGAGCTTTCTTTAATACAGCAGCATCCTCAGGGCCAGAATGCATAACAAACTTTTAAAATCAACAGGAGATAGAAAGCTAACCAAAATGATGAAATGAAAGAACTCTCCTCCAAAGAAATTCCAGGAAGAAATGACNAAAGAACTGCTCAATACAGATATAAGCAATATAACTGAACAAGAATTTAGAACAATAGTCATATTGTTAATTAATTAATAACATAATTAATTAAAAACATAACTAATTAATAACATAATTAATCGCTGGGCTTGAAAAAGGCATGGAAGACATCAGAGAA
>NW_027528705.1:0-2329 GCF_008692635.1 Crocuta crocuta
GACTGAGATCTGGAAACGAGGCAGGGCTCAGGACATAGAAAACAGTCCACCTAGGCTAAGCCCATAGCACAGGGAGATGGGACCCAAAAGAGTGATTTGCAATGCTTGTTTCAAGAAGCAACCGGACTCAGCCATTTTTTACCCCACAACTACCAAGGGAGGGCCTCTGGGAGCAGCCTGAGGGACCTCAGTGGAGGCTAGACCTGCCTACACCAAACCATGACCATCCATGCTATGGATCTCTGTTTTTTTTTTTTTTTTTACTGGATCCCAGGGCAAGACCAACATAGATGCATTGCCATGATTACCTCTAGATCAAATCTTGGTGTTCAGATATATTTTCCCTTATCTCATTCTTATCTCTCCCCTCTGCTGGAAAGAAAGAGTGAGTGAGCCAACAAAGAATGAGGAAAATATATTCTGATGGAGAAATAGCAGTTGGGAAAGACTAAACATGAACGCAGAGGGGAAATTCAGTTCAAATTCCTAAAGTATGGAGAGTAGTGGGATGGCAAAAATAGTTTAAGAATATGACCTTTTTGAAGTACTTTTTCAGGAAGAAATGTAAACAGTTAATATCCTCCAGTGTATATCTTTTTTTCATAAAATATACAAAACCATTATATATAGGTTTTCATATTCCATTTGGAAACATTTCTGTTTCTAACATCCTATATGTATCTAGCTGTTTTTATTTCCTTGATTCCTTTCATGTCATTTTTGGCAAGGGTTTGTGTATTTTAGTGACATTCTATGTTGGCATTTCAATATATGTGTCTACATCTGGGAAGCTTTTTTTTGTTCTCTTTTACAATACCAAAATATTTGAAGTCTTCAAAATCGTTACCCATTTTTATCATCTTCCCTTTTATTTCATGTATTTTTTGAGAAAACCTTATATATAACATTTAAAGGTCTGGGTTATTATCAATTTGATAAAGTTACAAATCTTATAATTTTTGTATTCATATTTTAGATATTTTTCTATAACTGTAAGGTTTATAACTCTCACAGAAAAATATTTATTTGAGTGCAAGTAAGGTATATTGCCTTCTTTTAAATTGTTTCTATTTGACACTGAGGTTACATGAGAGTAAGTTTTTGCTGGTTTGTTCTCTCCTTTAATTTTCATGTTTAACATAGTACCTGACCTAAAGAAACTACCAAATTCATATTTGTGAAGTGAACCAAGCAATAATCCCTTGAAAGCTTTGGATTGGAAGAAGCAATGACAAGCATTAGTTAGTCTTTTGCTGAAAATGTAACAAAGTTTCTCTTGATATTTTCTGGTGTGGAGACATACATCTGTTTACTTTTTTGTGTTTTGTTTTTTGATTTTCCTATTTTGGAGGGAAAGCTAGGATTGAGATTTTTAAATGCTGTTAGCATGCCTGTTTGTGGAAGGATCTCAAAAGACGTTTGTGAGGAAGATGTTAGCTGAGCAGGATGAGTGTTTTGAATAAAATAACTTGACTAGAAAATTTGGGAAGTTCATTATATGTTTGTTTGGCTTCACATCCTTTTATTTCCTGGAAAATATCACAATTCTTTTGACTGAGTTATTGAAGGCTTGTTTGACTTGCTTGTTCCTCAGTGTATAAATAAAAGGGTTGAGAACTGGAGCTACAGAGGTAATGAGCACTGTCACACCCTTGTTAATGGCCACTGATTCCTTTGCTGAAGGCTTGATGTAGATGAAGATGCAGCTGCCATAGGTGATGGAAACCACAATCATGTGGGAAGAACAGGTAGAAAAAGCTTTTTTCTTTTGGTGGGCAGAAGGGAATCCTAAAATTGTCTTGATGATATAAATGTAAGACAGAATTACACACAATAGCGTCATAAGGAAGGTCAGCACAGCACAGATTATAACTGTCTGTTCCATGAACCAAGTATTTGAACAAGAGATTTTCAGGAGGGGAGATGCATCACAGATAAAATGATCAATGATATTAGAATCACAAAATTCCAGATTTAGGCCTAGGCTAAGTGGGGGGATTATAATAAATAGACCAGCTACCCAACAACAACAAACAAGTCTTCTGCAGACTGTGCTACTCATGATGGTCGCATAATGCAGGGGTTTGCAGATGGCCACATAGCGGTCATAGGACATGGCAGCCAAGAGAAAAAATTCGGTTACACCAAAGAGGTCGGTAAAAACCACCTGGCTGGCACAGGCATTGTACGTAATGACCCTGTCACCTGTTGCTATGTTATACAAGTACCTGGGAATACAAGCAGATGTGAATGTGATCTCCAAGAAGGAGAAATTTTGTAGGAAATAGTACATAGCTGTTTTAAGGTGGGAATCCAATAAGATGAGGGC
>NW_027528705.1:2434-5865 GCF_008692635.1 Crocuta crocuta
GGGGCGCCTGGGTGGCTTAGTCGGTTAAGCGTCCGACTTTCCGACTTTCGCTTAGGTCATGATCTCGCGGTTTGTGGGTTCGAGCCCCGCGTCGGGCTCTGTGCTGACTGCCAGCTCGGAGCCTGGAGCCTGTTTCAGTCTGTGACCATCTCTCTCTGACCCTCCCCTGCTCACGCTGTCTCTCTCTCCTAGAAATAAATAAAACATTAAAAAAAAAATAAATGTACACTCTGTAAAGGACTACTTTTGACTCTATGGGTTTGTCATTTCATAGAAGAAAGATATCTTTTGATTTTCAGAATTCTCTATTTGACGTATTTGCTTGAGATGTTGTTCCTTCATAACGTACTAATATATATCAGACAAGGTGGGTTTACTGTGTATGTTATGTAGTCTCTTAAAGTCTCTGTTCCATCTCTATGGTTAAAGAGTATTGCTTTCTGCTTTTGTTTATTGCATATATATTTTCTCCCATGAATATCTTTCAACTCTATCATGTGTGCATAGACACACACACACACACACACGCACACACACTCACATGCATCATGTCTTCATCTCCTCCTGACACTTCCTCCTTCTAAAGTCTCTCTGTCCCTAAGTAATCATCTCTAATTCACAGTGGTGCAGAATATAGAATGTTGTAATGTGCAATGTACTTAGGCACAATATACATTTATACTTTCATAAAATGCTCTGACTACAGATATGTTTTTCTGACTCTTATTTTTCAGTGTTTTCTTCATCTCTGTTCACTTTTTTCCATACTAATATTTCCTCTGTATTTTCATCAATTTTGATGTTTGGAAATATCATCTTTCAGATGATCTTTACTAAATCTGTATCTTTATTTGTGATAGACCTTTCTGATTTTCAGATGCAACTTGACATATCTATTTGGACATTTTACATGAACTTCAGATTCCTTATGTCACAAAAAAAACTTGTGATCTTTCTCTCTTCCCCTTCATCTTAATATGTTCCTTTCAGTAAGGATAATAGGCTACATTTGTTGAGCACATTCCATGTGACAGGTATTTTGGTAAACATTTCTCATGAACCATCTGTTCTCTGTCTTCGACTCACACAATAACTTTTGCTTTTTCATTGGTTTTCAGAAGTTCATCGTTAGCCCTCTGGAGTTTCCTACAAGTCTGATGACTATGCTATCTTTAAACCTCATCACTGTATTCCCATGGAAACAATGCTTGCTACTATTTTAACACTGAAGAGAAAATACTAATTTGTGGCAAACATGATGTGTGTCTTTTTTCATCATACAATTAATAAAGTCCCTTATACATTGTCAACCAGCTAATAAACATTTCTAAATAAATTTGTCTATAGCATACTTTTCAGACACTTATGAAACTATTTTCCTTTCTATTTGGACTTGTATTCAAAATTCTTTGATATTAACCATATTTAAACTTTCTGTTAGAAACTGTTGTTGAATTTCTTTTTTTCTTTTTTCTTTATTTACTTTTAAAGAGATCAAGATTTTTTTTATTACCTTCATAGCTGATTAAATAGAAACTGCCTTCTTTTTGCCCTATCTTGCAGTAAAATTCTTTTGATGCTTTTTTTTTTTTTTGCCACTAAAAGAAAGATATTAAATTCAAAGGGCTAGAACCTTTTGGACTGAGTTTGGGTTAATAGCTCTTACTCAGATTGTTTTAAGGTAGCCCGTAAATCAGTAAGGGCTCAAATATTTTCATTTAAAAAAGTATCTCTCAGCTTGAAATTCCCCAGCTACAGTGAATTATGAGAAGTTTCCCCTGGAGACTCCAATTTATTTGTATGTGGACTACTGACTTTATTGTGTAACCTAATGTATAGTTTTACTGATGTGAGACAAGATCCGCTGACTAAGAAGCAAAAGTAGTTAAGGCCTGAGGGTTATGGTACGCAACTAAAAGAAGAACTGAACTAGTCTTATGGGTGGCCTGAAGGAACACTCTAAGGGAACTGAGAGACATTCAATTACTATGTCAGATCAAATTGAAATGTAGGTGAAATATTTCTGCAGCCCATCTCTTACCTTCCTCTACTGTCTAATTTCTCAGCAACACATGCATCATGTTACTGATTAAACTTACTCAGCCCTATCACCATTGGATATTACTGTATACTCTAAAAACAAGTGTTTTTTATTCTTTCTAAGTATCATAAGGTATAATAAAACAAGATTTAAAACAGACTTAGTGAAATGTGACTAACTGGTCTTGTTTGCTTATTCTACTTTCAAAAGATATCTTTGACATGAGTTAAAGGTCTCTAGGGGTGCTAGGGTGGCTCAGTCAGTCAAGTGTCCAACTTTGGCTCAGGTCATGATTTCATGTTTTGTGAGTTGGACCCCCCTGTTAGGCTCTGTGCTGACAGCTCATAGCCTGTAGTCTGCCTCTAATTCTGTGTCTCCTCTCTCTGCCCCTCCCCTGCCTGCACTCTGTCTCTCTCCCAAAAATAAATAAACATTAAACAAATTAAAAAAAGATCTCTAATTATGATGAGATTTTAGATAATGTGTTATTCTTTTGGGAGATTGAGAGTTATGGTATATGAGAATATATATCTTATAGTTCTTTAATGTGAGGTTGATAATACAGGTAACATATTTCTGAATAGCTATCAAATTTTAATCATTTTAAATGCCAGTATATTCTTGTCCATAAAGTCTCTCAGAAAATGACATTTATTTATTCAAAGAAACTACATTCTAAAAAAAAGTATGCTTTACTAAATACAGAAATTTATCACTCACATTTCCAATTTTTAAGAGATAAGTAAAACATGTTTTTTAGAGAATAAAAATCAAATGAAATAAAAGTAAGTATAATTAAAATGACATTTTATCTCACTTACTATGATGACTGTGAATCGTAGTTTCTGTTGGCTGTTGAAACATGTGAAACCTTAAAACTTCTAAATTGAAAATGGTGTTTGGGATGAAGATTTTTCTACGAACTTCTGGTCACTTTTGCTTATGAATCCACTGTCATATTCACAACTGCAAGATGCAAAGGCCTCACTGAACTATCTATCTTCAACCAATTACTTGGAATTTCTTGTTGTGCTATTATACCTGTCCCCTCAGAGAAGGGAAAAACAAACAAAAAATTGTATAATACAAGGGCTGTGGAATGTCAGGGACCTTCTCCAGTATCAGGAAAGTTATAATTCTGATCTCTTAGGACTGTAGCACAGTGTATCTAGCATGACATTTGCTTTATTTGATAAGACTATAACTAAGTGAATAAACAATGAGTCCCTGATGATTGAAGAATAGCGTTACTAATGAATCTTCTGAGTAATAAGATTGAAGTAAAAAAAGTACACTAACTGTGGCTTCTTCTGAGACAGTGTCCTCGGAGGCAGGAAGATCCAGCAGCAGATAAAGGCCAGTAGGACTCCAGAAAAATCTGGCTATAAAA
>NW_027528706.1:0-993 GCF_008692635.1 Crocuta crocuta
CATATACTTTCTGACACTATCTGAATGTTTTATTTTTGTGGAAATAATTTCCACAAAACTTTTTTATGTTTATGTTTTTTTGAACTACTTTTTATTTGAACTATGGATTAAAGAGAGATTTGGGGCACCTACGTGGCCCAATCGCTTAAATGTCTGACTTCAGCTCAGCTCAGGTCAAGATCTCTGGTTTTGGGAGTTTGTTTCCTTTTGCCAGGCTATGTGTTGACAGCTCTGACAGCTCAGAGCCTTGAGCCTCGTTCAAATTCTGCATCTCCTTCTTTGTCTGCCCCTCTCCTGCTCATGCTCTGTCTTTCCATCTCTCAGAAACAAACAAACAAAATTATAAAAATTAAAAAGATTAGATTTCCTTGGTCAAATAACATTCTTTTTTGTTACAACTTTTTTTTGCGATTTACAAATTTTTAATCAATAACTTTGTCATGTTGAACACTACAGGGCAACCCACCTATTATGACCTACACCTAGATGAAAAGCCCTCCCAGCTTCCATCCATATGACCCATAGCTGATAACAAACTGAGAAACAGTTATTAAAGGTGAGTCATTCACAATGAGTCACCTACCCCATAGTCCAGCTGTATACTAAAGACGCACTCCTGATGTAAGAGCCCACACAGACTGAAAATGGTTGTAGGGGAAAATATATTCCTTGAAAATGGAGATTAAATAATGTGTTAGAGAAATTTTATTTTGGTTTAAAACAAAATAAATTTTTAAAATACTGTAATAAGAGAATAAAAATAATTAGTTATGTAATGATGAAGGGTGAATGTAACAAGACAATATAACATTCATAAATATTTATGCATCCAATGTAGGACTAATATATAAAAGGCATATTAACTGACCTAAAAGGACAAATATACAACAATATAATAATAGTAGGAGACATCAGTACCCAAATTTTACTTGGCAATGAGAAATAATGAAAAGAATGAAATCCTGCCATTTGCAGCAACATGGATGGAACTGG
>NW_027528707.1:0-505 GCF_008692635.1 Crocuta crocuta
GTCAATTTTCCTAAAACTAATTTAAAGGTATAACATTATCTCAATAAAAATATTAATCATTTTCAGGATTAATTTTAAAGAATTCTTAAATCCATTTGAAAGTGTAGTTGGGCAGAACTCTTTGGAAGGTAGTTGGACTTTAGGTATTAAATTTGTCCTTTGACTCAATAATCCCACCTTTATTTAGGAGGTTACTAGTACGGAAAGATACATGCAAAGATACATGCAGGAAGATGTATAGCATTTTTATAATTTGAAAAAATAGAAAGGAACCTATATCCTATAACAAACTAGTTACATAAACTAAAGTATGGCAAATACNAAATACCGTTGATACCTAAAAGCTGCCCGCCCCCCTCCTCCTGTCTTTCCTTTTTTCTCTTCCTTCCTTCCTTCCTTCTTTCTTTCTTTTTATTTTTTATTAGGAGAAAATTCTAACATATACAAAAACAGAATGATTAAACCCCCATGCACCTATCATTCAACTTCATCAATTAGCAATTCA
>NW_027528708.1:0-802 GCF_008692635.1 Crocuta crocuta
GAAGAGAAATAATAAAAATCAGGGCAGAAATAAACAGTATAGAAAACAAAAAGTAGTTGAACAGAGCAATGAAACCAAAAGTTGGTTTTTTGAAAAAATAAACAAAATTGACAAACCTCTATCCAGACTTCTCAAAAAGAAAAGAGAGCACTCAAATAGACAAAATCATGAATGCAAATGGACTGATTACAACCAACCCCTCAGAAATAAGAGCAATTATCAGAAATAATATGAAAAACTATATGCCAACAAACTGGACAACTTAGAAGAAATGGACAAATTCCTAAACACACACTCCCTACCAAAATTCACACCGGAAGACATAGACAACCTGAACAGACCCATAACAAGTGAGGAAATCAAATCAGTCATCAAAAATCTCCCAACAAATAAGAGCCCTGGGACAATGGCTTCCCTGGGGAATTCTACCAGACATTTAAAACATAATTAATACCCATTTTTCTCAAACTATTGCAAAAAATAGAAATCGAAGGAAAACTCCCNCGGGCTCATTTTGTGAAACCAGCATCACTTTGGTTCCCAGCCAGAGACCAAGTAAAAAGGAGAACTATAGCCCAATATCCTTGATGAATACAGATGCAAAAATGCTCAACAAGATACTTGCAAATGGAATTCAACAGTACATAAAAAGAATTATCCACCATGATCAAGTGGGATTTATTCCTGGGTGACAGGGCTGGTTCAATATTCGCAAATCAAACAATGTGATACATCTCATCAACAAAAGAAAAGATAAAAACCATACCATCCTGTCGATAGATGCAGAAAAAGCATTTGACAA
>NW_027528709.1:0-747 GCF_008692635.1 Crocuta crocuta
TGCCCTTCTTCATCTCTTGTTATTGACTTTAATTTAAAGTTCAGTTTTTCTGATATAAGTATAGCTACCCCAGCTTTCTTTTGATTTGCAGTAGCATGATGTATATTTCTCCATCCCCTTACTTTTAATCTGAAGGTATCTTCCAGTCTAAAATGCATTTCTTGTAGACAGCAAATAGATGGATTTTGTTTTTTATCCATTCTGCTACCCTATGTCTTTTGATTGGAGCATTCAGCCCACTTATATTCAGTGTTATTATTGAAATATGTGGGTTTAGANATCATTGTGTCCTTTGTGGGATTCATGTTTGTGGTGGTGTCTCTGGTATCTTCGTTCCTTGCAAGACTTCCCTCAGAGTCCCCCTCAGGATTTTTTGTAGGGCTCGCTTAGTAGTGACAAATTCTTTCAATTTTTGTTTTTTTGGAAAGACTTTTATCTCTCCTTCTATTCTGAATTACAGGCTTGCTGTATGAGGATTCTTGGCTGCATGTTCATCGCATTGAAGATCTCCTGCCATTCCTTTCTGGCCTGCCAAGTTTCAGTAGATAGGTCTGTCACCATTCTGATAGGTTTCCCTTGTATGTTAGGGCCCTTTTTTCCCTAGCTGCTTTCAAGATTCTGTCTTTGTCCTTATATTTTGCCAGTTTCACTATGATATGTCATGCAGGAGATCGATTCACAATATGTCTGAGGGAAGTTCTTTGTGCCTCTTGTATTTCAATGTTTACTTCCTTCCCCAAGTTGGGG
>NW_027528710.1:0-529 GCF_008692635.1 Crocuta crocuta
CTGGGATGGTGATGCCTCCCGTTTTGGTTTTATTTTTCAGTAATATTTTGGCTATTCGGGTCTGTTGTGGTTCCATACAAATTTTATGATAGTTTGTTCTAGTTTTGAGAAGTATGCTGGTGCAATTTTGATTGGAATTGCATTGAATGTGTAGATTGCTTTGGGTAGTAATGACNTTGGGTAGTAATGACGTCTTAACTATATTTATTCTTCCTAGCCATAAGTATGGAATGTTTTTCTATTTCTTTGTGTCTTCTTCAACTTCCTTCATGAGTTTTCTATACTTTTCATCATACAGATCTCTTGTATCCTTGGTTAGGTTTATTCCTAGGTATTTTATGGATTTTTTTGTACAATTGTGAATGGGATCAGTTTCTTGATTTCTCTTTCTGTTGCTTCATTGTAGGTGTATAAAAATGCAACCGATTTCTGTATGTTGATTGTGTACCCTGCAACTTGGCTGAATTCTTGGATCAGTTCTTACAGGCTTCTGGTGGAGTCTGATGGGTTTTCGATGTAGAGTATCATG
>NW_027528711.1:0-836 GCF_008692635.1 Crocuta crocuta
TTTCTCTTTTCTTTTTCGTTTTCCCTTTCGGTTTGCGTGTTTGTTAGATTTGTCTGTGTGTTTGTGTGCCTTTGTTCCTGTGTGTTTGTCTGTCTGTTTTCTTTTCCAGGGCTACCTCAAGAAACAAGCCAAAGTACACATGGTGGAGAGTCCCAAATACCACTATGAGTAGGAAAATAAAATAACCAAAGTCTCAACAAGAGAGACCAAGAGATACTATTCAAAGAACACTTTCTGAATGGGTAGGCCCTGGAAAGTCAAAGAGCCTTCATTGGTACAGCAGTGCTCACAGGTGCAGAGTGCATAACAAGCTTTTTAAACTAACAAGATATAGAAAGCTAACCAAAATGACAAAACGGAAGAGCTCTCCTCCAAACAAATTCCAGGAAGAATTGACAGCTAAAGAACTGCTCAAAACAGATATAAGCAAAATAATTGAACAAGAATTTAGAACAATAATCATAAAATTAATCGCTGGGCTTGAAAAAAGCATGGAGGACATCAGAGAAACTATGGCTACAAACACTATGGAGCTTAAAAATAGTTAGGATGAATTAAAAAATGCGATAATGAGATACACAATAAATGGGAGGCATCCAGTGCATGGATTGANAATGGGAGGCATCCAGTGCATGGATTGAAGAGACAGAAAGGAGAATAAGTGATTTAGAAGACACACTTATAGAAAAAGAAGAAACAGAAAAAAAGAGATGCACTAATCCAAGAACATGAAAGAAGAGTTCAAGAGCTCAGCGATACAATCAAACGGAACGATATCCATATTATAGGAGTGCCAGAAGAGGAAGAGAGAGGGAAAGGTGCTGAAGGAGTCCTGG
>NW_027528712.1:0-450 GCF_008692635.1 Crocuta crocuta
TGAATGCATGCATGCGTGCTGTGTATATTGCCAAACTGAAATGTTACTCTTAAGGTTCATTAAAAAAAAAAACAAAAACAGAAACAAAACAACCAGCTTCAGTTCCTCAGTGGAATATCTGCTTCTCTCTCTCACTCCCAGGGAACAAGTGTGACCTGTGGGAAAAACGGCATGTCCTGTTTGAAGATGCCTGCACGCTGGCTGAGAAATACGGCCTCCTTGCTGTTTTGGAAACCTCGGCTAAGGAGTCTAAGAACATAGACGAGGTCTTCGTGCTGATGGCCCGGGAGCTGATCGCCCGCAACAGCCTGCACTTGTTTGGCGAGAGCACCCTGAATGACCTGGCCCTGGATTCCAGGCCGGTTCTCATGGCCCAGGGGCCGAAGGAGAAGACCCACTGCACGTGCTGAATATGCCCTGCGGGCCAGCTGCGCCCCCACCCCCCACCCT
>NW_027528712.1:463-772 GCF_008692635.1 Crocuta crocuta
CGCCTGATGTCTGAAACCAAAAGTATCGTGTTGTCGGCCCCTAGCATCTCAGACTGATGCAGACTCGCCCCTGATTCTTACCATCCCCCGTCGGGGATGGGGAACACCGTTGCCTGATTCACACCAGAGGCCATACTGCATACTCTGAGGAAGAGGACGCCACTGTTTCTTGGATTCTGCCTAGGGCTTGAGGCACAGGGGAGGACAGGCTCTGCTTTTTCAGCCTTGAATTTTGCCTCCCCAACCCTTCAACCATTTCCTACTGAATTCTGCTTCTCACTCAAAGAAGAGGGTAGTGAAGGAAAGAAG
>NW_027528713.1:0-856 GCF_008692635.1 Crocuta crocuta
CCACATCTGCATAGTCTCCAGTGCAAGGCTTTGTCCCTTGCAACCTCCCTGAAGAGGGCACACAGCTTTTGCAACTACAAAGGTGACGTCCCCAAATTCATAGAAAGTAGAATGGTGGTTTTTAGGGGTTGGGGATTTATTCTTTAATGGGTACAGTTTCAGTGGGATGTTGGAAACATTCTGGAGATTGATAGTGGCCATGGTTGCACAACCATGTGAATACTTAGTGCTACTGAACTGTACACTTAAATCTGGTTGCAATGGTAAATTTTGTTATGTACATTTTATGTACAAAGTAAAAAAAATTGTCACACATATTACAACATGGACCAACCGTGTAAACATGCTAAGCAAAATAAGCCTGATAAAAAGATATAAATACTGTAAGATTTCAATTCCATAAGATATCTACAAAGAAACAGAAAACAGATCTGAGATTACCCGTAGCTGAGTGGGGGAGGCAAGGAGCAAATGGCGGCTCAGAGGAGAGAGAACTGGAATTTTTTATCCATTCATGAGTTGAAGGACATTTGGGCTCTTTCCATACTTTGGCTATTGTTGACAGGATAGCTATAAACATTGGGGTGNGGTGCATGTGCCCCTTTGAATCACCATTTTTGTATCCTTTGGATAAATACCTAGTAGTGCAATTTCTGGGTCATAGGGTAGGTCCACTTTTAATTTTTTGAGGAACCTCTATACCATTCTCCAGAGTGGCTGCAACAGTCTGCATTCCTACCAACAATATAAGAGGGTTCCCCTTTTCCACATCCTCGCCAACAACCGTTGTTTACTGTGTTGCTAATTTAGACATTCTGACAGGTGCAAGGTGGTATCTCATTGTGGTTTTGATTTG
>NW_027528714.1:0-1216 GCF_008692635.1 Crocuta crocuta
CTAGGAGAACATAGAGAGCCCAAGGACAAGCAGACAGTAGAGTAGCCGGTCTTCCCCAAAGACGAGAACCAGCAAGTGTTCAAAGCACGAGAAGCCAAGTCTGCTACATCCTTTCACCACTCTGGGGTCACACATTCACTCACCTCTGCTCCTCTTTGTACATCGCTAGACCCTTCCATCTTTTAAATCCACTGGCTTCTTTCTGTTTTCACTGTCATAATCCTCGTGTTGAGTTATATTCTTTTTTTTGCCTTGGAAGCTGAGGCATTCTCCCGAATTTTCTCCCGAATCCCACCCATGCCCCNTGTTGTTCTCTCACTATAGTCCGAGGGATTTGTTAGAAATGAATACTTGATTCAACAGATTCCATCGATCCCAGGAAAGACATCAAAATCTTCAGCCCGGTGTGGGACTGGGTTGCCATCGCCCCACACTCCGTGCCCTGTGGCGCCGTGCCAGCTCGGTTGGAGGTTTCTGCAGCACTGCCCATGTTGTCCCCGAGCGTGGCAGTGGGGCTGGTGAGCAGTGAACACAGATGTGAACATACTCTTTATGAACCTGTGAGTGATTTCCCAGTTTTCTTTCCCTTCTTCCCAACAATGGCAATATTCCAGAGAGACACTGCTCTGTCAGCCTCAGTCCAGAGGGGAAAGGAGATGAGGGAGAGCCACATGGCCGTGTAGCCTGAGACATAAATAACCTTTATCATACGACACCGAGATTTGGGCAATTATGTGTTATTCAGCATAGTCCATCCTGCCTAACTGATACACGTACCTTGTGAACATCTTGCTCATCGCCCTATTGCTTTGCTAATACACCACTGGCCTTTCAGCACTTAACAAGTTGCTACCTCCCGCTGAGAACATTTGTCTGTGACTCTCTGTCCTTTGAAAGTTCTTTACTCCCATTTTTGGAGAGTTGATAGTTACTCATTAATGAGGTCTTGGCTTAGTTGTGAAGTACTAAGGAAAGGATTGCCTGGTCTCTGTTCAGAATGCAGCCATGACCCTGCTCCCACAACGTTCTCCATCACAGGGAGACAAGTGTGTGAGCAGCAGCATTTGAACCCATTTTGATCATTCTAGCAGGAAATAAATATAAAGTGGCCAACGAGAAGCAAGGAGTCTGGCTGGAAGAGAGGGAGTCAGAGATGGTTTTGAGGAGGATTGTCAGAGATGTTTAGGAGGAGGATTTGGAGTTGTGCAGATTGGCG
>NW_027528715.1:0-526 GCF_008692635.1 Crocuta crocuta
AATCCATTTTGAGTTTATTGTTGTGTATGCTGTGAGAAAATGATCGAGTTTCATTCTTCTGCATATGGCTGTCCAGTTCTCCCAGCACCATCTGTTCAAGAGACTGTCTTTTTTCCATTGGATACTCTTTCCCGAGTATCCAAAATCTAATCTTTGTGAAAGATTAATTGGCTGTACATTTGTGGATCTGATTCTGAGTTCTCTATTCTATTCCATTGGTGTATGTGTCTGTTTTTGTGTCACTNGTCACTGCCATACTGTCTTTGATGACTACAGCTTTGTAGTAGAAGCTAAAGTCTGGGATGCTGATGCCTCCTGTTTTGGTTTTCTTCTTCAATATCACTTGGCTGCTGGGGTCTTTTGTGGTTCCATACCAATTTTAGGATCATTTGTTCTAGCTTTGAGAAGAATGCTGGTACAATTTTGATTGGGATTGCATTGAATGTTTAGACTGTTTTGGGTAGTATTGACATTTTAACAGTATTTATTCTTACAGTCCATGAGCATGGAATGTTTTTTCCATTTC
>NW_027528716.1:0-901 GCF_008692635.1 Crocuta crocuta
TTCTCTTGAAGGAAAGGTTTCCCAAATTGTGACACAGACACCACATAGTGCCCCTGATGAAATAATTGGTTCAGAAATAAACATTTACATTTTAAAATAATATATTTATTTGACTGTGCTACAGATACATATAACAAATTGAAGCCGTTTGGAATAATTTGTAGGGGAAAAGAAAAAGGAACTGATGTCACAAGCCCCATGGTATGAGGTCACAACATCTGCAAAGCTGCTGACCTTTCTTCAAAATGTATTCAAAGACAGGGAGGGAAAAGCTACAACTCTCTTTCCCTCCACTTACCATTCNAGCCTGACAATCCCCACATCTCAGATGTGCCTCCAGAAGTCTGGCTCTAACCTTATATCCCTATTACTCCATACAAGAATTACATCTCTGAGATCGCATTTGCATCCTCACGTCACAAAAAAGTCCTTGTGCGATGAAGGGCCGTGATCAGAATTGACTCCTTGCTCACCAGCTCGCCATGGAGGGGACAGGAGCAGTGACTTCCAGCTCCATCCCCAGGGGGAAGGCAGGGGGTGGAAACTGCTCTGAGGAACTCACCTGTGAGTTCATATTTCAGGCAATTTCAATGGGGCACACGGACTGAGATCTGGAAAAGAGGCCTGGCTTGGGATATAGAGCACAGGCCCCCTTGGCTATGCCCCCACCACAGGGAGATGGCACCCAAAAGAGTGAGTTGCATCGCAACTGGCACTGGGGCGTTGCCACTTTTCTCCCCACAACCCCCACTGCAGGACTCTCGTGGGAGGCACTGGACGAAACCACTCCCATCCCCGCTGGAGAGCTGCCCTTTTTCTTTTTTTTTTTTAACTGGAACCCGGGAAAAGACCAATCTGGATGCACTGCCCTGATTAATTCTGGTCACTGGCTTGCTTAAAA
>NW_027528717.1:0-223 GCF_008692635.1 Crocuta crocuta
ATCAGGAAGAACTAACAATCATAAATGTCTACGCACCAAATATAGAAGCACCTAAATATCTAAAACATGCACAAACAGAAACAAGCTTATAGATAAGAATGTGCTAATAGCAGGGGACTTTAATACTCCGCTTCCAGCAATGGATAGGTCAACCAGACAGAAAATCACTAAAGGAGGGGCGGCTGGGTGGCTTAGTCGGTTAAGCGTCCGACTTTCGGATATA
>NW_027528717.1:354-493 GCF_008692635.1 Crocuta crocuta
AAATAAAAAAAATAAAAAAAAAATAAAAAAAAAAATTAAAAAAAAAAAAAAGAAAATCACTAAAGGAATAATGGACTTGAAAGACACATTGGATCAGATGGAGCTGACGGATATATTTAGAACCTTACATCCTGAGGCC
>NW_027528718.1:0-119 GCF_008692635.1 Crocuta crocuta
TTAACCCTTTATCTGATATGTTATTTGCAACTATCTTTTCCCATTTCTTTGGTTGCCGATTAGTTTTGTGGGTTGTTTCCTTTGCTGTGCAGAAGCTTTTAATCTTGATGAGGTCCCAA
>NW_027528719.1:0-261 GCF_008692635.1 Crocuta crocuta
ATGACAAAGACACCAACCACCTCAGTTCAGTGGGGGAATGAATGGACGTCTCAATAAATGTTATTGGTGTATGGTGTGAGAAATTGATCTAGTTTCAATCTTCTGATGTTGCTGTCCAGTTCTCCCAACACCATCTGTTAAAGAGGTTGTCTATTTTCCATTGGATGTTCTTTCCTGCTTTGTCAAAGATTAGTTGGCTGTATACCTTTGGGTCCAGCTCTGAGTTCTCAATTCTGTTCCATTGGTCTATATGTCTGTTTT
>NW_027528719.1:565-3732 GCF_008692635.1 Crocuta crocuta
AGTTTTGAGAAGTATGCTGGTGCAATTTTGATTGGAATTGCATTGAATGTGTAGATTGTTTTGGGTAGTAATGACATTTTAACTATATTTATTCTTCCTATCCATGAGCATGGAATGTTTTTCCATTTCTTTGTGTCTTCTTCAATTACTTTCATAAGTTTTCTATAGTTTTCATCATACTGATCTCTTGTATCCTTGGTTAGGTTTATTCCTAGGTATTTTATGGTTTTTTGTGCAATTGTGAATGGGATCAGTTTCTTGGTTTCTCTTTCTGTTGCTTCATTGTTGGTGTATAAGAATGCAACCCTGTGTCTGTCTCTCAGCAATAAATTCATAAATAAATGTTAAGAAAAATAAACCTCAGCTCTCCCGCCCCTAATCAGCACAAGTGTGAGGTGTGACTGGCAGTGTCCGTAGGGTTCCCCCATTGGATTGTGTCAAGGGACCCTCTGTGGGATTTTGGTTGATATCAAAATATTACTTATCTTTCTGCCCCTCCCTAGCCCACTTCCTCACTCCCCATCAGTGTATTTTTATTTGGACCATTTCTTGATGTATCACTTTTACATGAATTCTTTGTCAAAGTCAGCTTATGGGAAATTCAATCTAAAGGCACTGCTAAGTTGTTTTCCAAAATATTAATTTACAGTCTTGCCTTCAATATCTTTAATAGGTGTGTTCCCATTTCCTCACTAGTACTTGGTATTGGTGGAGTCTAGCTATTTGTCAATAGTGTTGTTCTAATTTCTTTGTATTGATCAACTTGGTATATCAATAAATAGGCATGTTAACTTTTCAGAGCAACTACTGAAACAATATAAATAGAGCATATAACTTTTTAACTAGCAGATAAAAATGGAGTACTGTAAGGAACTTATAACCTTTTCATTACAAATAATTGCCTTCCAGGGTAAGTGTTCTTCTTGTCATTACTTACCTCCATCTAGTTTTTATTAAACTTTTCTTTACAAGTAATCTCTACACCCAACGTGGGGCTCACACTTAGGACCACAAGATCAAGAGTGGCATGTTCTACTGACTGAGCCAGCCAGGTGCTCCCATTTGTGTGTGTGTTTTTTAAATTTCTTTAATGTTTATTCATTTTTGAGAGACAGAGAGAAACAGAGTGCGAGTGGGGGAGGAGCAGAGAGAGGGAGACACAGGATCAAAACATGCTTCAGGCTCTGAGCTGTCAGCACAGAGACCTACACAGGGCTCAAACCCACGATCCGCGTGATCATGACCCGAGCCGAAGTCGGACGCTTAACCGGCTGAGCCACCTAGGTGCCCCCCATTTGTGCTTTTGTAAACCTTAAAATTAAATATTTGTATTATTGCTTGTGTAGATCTACTCATATATTTGTCTCTTTTAAAAATTATTTTTAAGTCTCTTTCATTTATAGAATCACCCAGATCTTTGTTTTTCCACATAATATGGCTCTTTGTGCCCCAAAGATAGTGATGTAATTGTTCATAGATGACTATTCCACTTTTGTTTCTGAGACTTTTTTCCTTCATCCGTGGGCATCAGGTCTGCAAGTTCCGATACAGGTACTTTTGATGTTTGCATACGAGCAGGCAGTGAACTGTCACAGGGACCACCCGGCCAAAAACAATCTATAACACTGTGATTTGTTGTAAGAAGCACCCTGATATGAGAGATATCAAAGTGCGAAAATTTTGAGTCGTAGAATCGATGAAAACGATATTATTTCGTGGTCTCCAGCTTCCATTTTTACTGTTAATAAATCAGCTATAGGCCTCATTTTCTGTTTCTTCTTTGGTTGTTCTGGAGATACTCTCTTTGTATTCGGTGTTCTTCAGCTTTTCTCTTTATCTAAATGTGCATTCCTTTTCTTGTATTTAAAAAAGTGAGATATAAATTACATCCAGTAAAGGATAAAAATCTTAAGCATACAGCTAGATGAATTCGTACATTTGTCCACATCAGTGTAACCACCGCCCAGATCACCATATATTTCCAACATTCAAAACCACGGTCTCATGTAGTTCTAGGGCCATGTGCCTCAAGTGTAAACACTCGTCTGACTTCTATCACCATTGATAAGTTTTACCTGGTTTTGAACATCTCCTAAATGAAATTATATCGTGTGTATCCTATGTATTTGTGAGGTTCATCTATGGTGTGTATTTCAAGTGTTCATTACTTACCAAAGTGCAGCCTGATGGTTCTATGATGATATCTCATTGAATTTTTAATTTGCATTCCTATTAGGACTAATGATATCAAGAACTTGGTTTTTTTTCAGGATTTTCTTTTTTAAAGTAATCTCTACACCCAAAGTGGGGCTCGAACTTACAACACTGAGATCAAAAGTCTCATGCTCCTGGTACCTGGGTGGCTCAGTCAGTTAAGTGGCCAAGTCTTGATTTTGGCTCAGGTCATAATCTCATGGTTTGCGGGATTGAGCCCACACCTGGCTCTGTGCTAACATCTTGGAGCCTGCTTAGGATTCTCTCTCTCCCTCTGTCTGCCCCTTCCTCTTTCATGCTCTTTCTCTCTCTCTCTCAAAATACATAAATAAATATTCTTAAGAAAATTTAAAACATTAAAAATAAGAGTCTCATGCTCTACTGACTGAGCCAGCCAGGCGCCCCTCGAGTACCTCTTTCTATGTTTATTGGCCACTTTGCTACCCTCTTTCATGAAATGTCCATTCAAAAACTTCACTTCTTTTTTTTTAGTTTATTTATTTAGAAGGGGGGAGGGGCAGAGAGAGAGGGAGAGAGAGAATCCCAAGCAAGCTTCCCACTGTCAGCACAAGCCCAACCGATGCCTCCATCTCACGAATGGTAAGATCATGACCTGAGCGTAAATCAAGAGTTGGACACTTAACCAACGGAGTCACCCAGGAGACTTCATAAATTTTATCTATAGGGAAGGTACACTTGCTCATTGTGGCCTGTTTAAGAAATCTTTGCCAAACCTAATATCATAAAGATATTCTATGTTTTCCTCTAAAACCTTAATTATTTTGACTTTCATATTTAAGACTATAATCCATACTGACTTAATTTTTACGTATCCTAGGAGGAAGGAGCCAATGGTTATTTTTTTCAACATAGATATCAAATTGACCTAATAACATTTATTGAGACGCCCATTCATTCCCCCACTGAACTGAGGTGGTTGGTGTCTTTGTCAT
>NW_027528720.1:0-1523 GCF_008692635.1 Crocuta crocuta
TAGACTCTGTGAAACAACACTATGCGGCATAGAGCATTCACTTACCAGGCTGTTTCACTAAGAGCGTAATGTGTGAAAACTCGAGCCTAGGAATATAAGCTCACAAGTTTCTATCTAACTCTGTAAAATATCAGTGTAGATAACGCTTGATTCATTCAACTATCATCCTCATTCACTAAGAGTAATGTTGGAATTCATGGGCGCAAATCATGAGAAAAGAGCCGTGTTCTGAACTAAGTGAAACATAGCTTCGCATAATCCAGCCTTCAGTTACATATTTGATTCACTGAGATTATCATGCGTAGAAACTCTTGCAGGGAAGTAAACATTGAGTGTATACACACAACTGTGTGAAACAACACTGTTGGAAAAGATCATTCAACTGTCACCATCACTCAGGAAGTCATGAGTGTTGCAATACAAAGGAGAAAAGCAATGATGAAAGAGCAGTGTTCTCAGTTCTGTGAAACATTTCTCCCCAGAATAAAGCATTCGGTTACAAATTTGTTTCACTGTTTGTCGTGTATAAAGCTAGCAGGGTACTTACCCATTGAGTGTATATAATCTATATAGCTAACTCTGTGAAAGAACACTATGGAGAAGGTTTGATTTACTATCATCACCTTTAACGAAGTGTTTAATGCTAGAATACATGTGGGGAAACCATGAGGGAAGAGCCGTGTACTCAACTCTGTGAAACATTGCTCCTTAGAATCCAACATTCAGTTACACATTTGTTTCTCTACAGTTGTCATGTGTAGAAACTCTTGCCGGGAAGTACCCATTGAGTGTGTATACTCAACTTTGTGGAACAAAACTTTGGGGAACGCATCATTCATCAACCATCATGATTCCATAGTTTGTCAGTTATTGAAAACACATGCCGTGTCCAATGACATAAGCACAGGGAGCACGACTCTGATAAACAACCCAGTGTGGCAGGTAGCTTTCGCTTGCCAGGTTGTTTCACTAACTTCGTAATGTTTGGAAACAGTCCTGGGTGTATAATCCCAGAGATATAGCTAACTGTGAAAGAACACCGTGGAGAAGGCATCGTTCAACTCTCATCATCTTTCAGGAAGTGATTAATGCTGGAATACATGGGCGAAGACCATAAGGGAAGAGCCGTGTTCTCAACTCTGTGAAGCGTTGCTCCTCAGAATTTGGCTTTCAGTTACAAATGGGATTCACTAAGGTTGTCAGGTGTAGAAACTCTTGCAGGGAAGTACCCTTGGAGTGTTCTTACTCAACTGTATGAAACATCACTATGGAGCACGCATCGTTCAACTATCATCATCTCTCAGGTACTGGTTAGTGTTGCAATATAGAGGCGAAAACCAAGGACGGAACAGCAGTGTTCTCAGCTCTGTGAAACATTTCTCTCCAGAATCCAGTATTCAGTTACAAATTAGTTTCACTCTTTGTCATGTGTAGAAACTCCTGCAGGGAAGTACTCATTGAGTGTATATACACAACACGGGGGGGAAGCATCAGTCATCTACGGTCATGATTCCATAGTTTGA
>NW_027528721.1:0-742 GCF_008692635.1 Crocuta crocuta
CATGCCTATTTTTATTCTCCATGTTTCTTGTAGCCATAGTTTCTTTGATGTCCTGTATGCTTTTTCCAGCCCAGCTATTAATTTTATGATTATTGTTCTAATATCTTGTTCAGTTATGCTGCTTATATCTGCTTTGAGCAGTTCATTAGCTGTCAATTCTTCTTGGAATTTCTTTGGAGGAGAGCTTTTACATTTTATCATTTTAGTTAGCTTTCTGGCTCTTGTTAGTTTTAAATACTTGTTATGGTCTCTGCACCTCTGAGTTCAGCTGTATCCAAGAAGACTCTTTGACTGTCCAGGGCCTATCCTTTCGGAGGGTGTGTTGTGAATGGTATCTCTTGGTCTCTCTTGTTTAGACCTTGGTTATTTAATTTTCCTACTCGTAGTGATATTTGGGACTCTCCACCAAGTGTACTTTGGCTTGTTTCTTGAGGTAGCCCTGGAGACGAAAACAGAGAGACAAACACACAGGGAGCAGAGGCACACAAACGCACAGACAAATCCAAATAACATGCAAACCGAGAGAGAAAACAAAAAACATAAGAGAAAAGACAGAGGAGGGAAGGCGAATAGTAGAAAATAAAACAATACGTAAAAAGGTCAAAAAGGAGAAAAGAAAAGGAAAAAAGAAGAAAACCGATGGACAAGAAAGGTTTAAAGCATATAACCGGATTTCCCAGCTACAATTAAATAGACTGGTGTATGCATTGCTGGTTGAAGAGCATAGAGAAAGAGAGAGAAG
>NW_027528722.1:0-868 GCF_008692635.1 Crocuta crocuta
ATCATTCCACATACTACTGTCAGGTGAATACAATTAAAATTTCTGACACACAAAACTGAAATCAGAGAAGTTTAACTTTAGGAAAAATGAATCATTAGTTTTTCTACATCACTCAGATTGTATCTGTATTTAATTCCAACTATTTTTATATAATGTTATTGTTGGCATACTTTACAACTTTGGTGGCATTTGTTTATTTAGAAATAAGAGGTTTTGCGGGTGGCTCAGAGGGTTGAGCATCTGACTCTTGGTTTCAGTTCAGGTCATCATCTTGTCGTTAAGGAGTTCCACCCCACATCCTGTTTGGCACTGACAGTGTCGAACCTGCTTGGAATTCTCTCCTCTTTCTTTGCTCCTCCTCCACTCTCTAACTCTCCATCTCTCAAAATACTTGGGGGGGGAACCTTAAAAGAAATGAAAATTTCTTGCTTGATCCTAAAAAATGGGTTATGCCCTTAAATTCTGTGTTATACTGTCTTTTAAGTGCTTAATACATCAGGGTTTTCATTAGAGGTTTCCATGTTGTATATTAATGAATATACTTTACAATTTTACTGTCCTTGAAGACATGCCACTAGTTCAAAGTGTTCAGTTTTTTCCTGGATGCACACTCAGAGTTCAGCATTATAGCTACAGGGGACCTAGGTGGTTCAGTACGTTCAGTATCCAGGTTCAGTTCAGGCCATGATTTCAGGGTCAGTGAGTTGGAGCCCCGTGTCAGACTTTGTGCTGACAGCTCCGAGCCTGGAGTTGCTTCAGATTCTGTCTCCCTCTCTCTCTGCCCCTCCCACGTTCAGACTCTTGTCTCTCCTTCTCAAAAATGAATAAACATTAAGTATTTTTAAAAAGGAAACAATTTATAATAATA
>NW_027528723.1:0-236 GCF_008692635.1 Crocuta crocuta
GTTTATTTTTTCAAAAAACCAACTCTTGGTTTCGTTGATCTGTTCGTTTCTTTGGTTTCTATATTGTTTATTTTTGCCCTGATTTTTATCAATTCTCTTCTTCTACTGGGTTTGGGGTGCTCTTGTTGCTCTGCCTCTAGTTCCTTTAGGTGAGCTGTTAGATTTTGGACTTGCGCTTTTTCTAATCTCTTGAAATAGGCCTGGAGAGCAATGTACTTTCCTCTTAGGACTGCTTT
>NW_027528723.1:566-828 GCF_008692635.1 Crocuta crocuta
GATGTAGAGTTCTAAATATATCTGTCAAATCCAACTGGTCCAATGTGTCATTTAAGTCCATTGTGTCTTTATTGATTTTCTGTCTAGTTGATCTGTCCATTGCTGTAAGTGGAGTATTAAAGTCCCCTGCTATTAGCATGTTCTTATCGATAAGAGTGTTTCTGTTTGTGATTAATTGTTTTATGTCTTTAGGTGCTCCCATATTTGGTGCGTAGGAATTTATAATTGTTAGCTCTTCCTGATGGATAGACCCTTTAATTAT
>NW_027528724.1:0-477 GCF_008692635.1 Crocuta crocuta
CCTCACTTTAACAGCTTTAGATTTGGTCTTGCAGTAAAATAAGACGAATGGTTTAAAATTTACAAATATCTGACAAAGAACTGCTCTGATACAAATAATTTTCACCAATGGATTAAAAATAAAGCTGGAGAGGGGAGCCTGGGTGGCTCAGTCACTTGAGTGTCCGACTTCGGCTCAGGTCATGATCTCACTCATAGGTTCAAACCCCACATCGGGTTCTGCGCTGGCAGCTCAGAGCCTGGAGGCTGTTTCAGATTCTGTATCTCCCTCTCTCTCTGCCCCTCCCCTTCTCATGCTCTCTCTCTCTCTCTCTCAAAAATAAATAAACTTTAAAAAATATTTAAAAAATAAACCTGTAGCAGTTTGATTTCTCTGTTGGTAAGAATAGGGTGGTTGATCAGAGCATCAGTATTATTTATATTTGCTCCCCAAAACTCCAATTTTGTAAAACACATATATTTTGCCTTATAAGACAGA
>NW_027528724.1:512-4893 GCF_008692635.1 Crocuta crocuta
TCTGAATTGAATTCCATGCCCCCTCAATTATAAATTCGGAGATGGATTTCCATGGGGAATGTACTTCTAAGAATCAAAAATTTTTGCAGCAAGAGGCTAACATGGTGGTCATCTCTATGACTTACTGAGTAATACAAAGAATGCTGCTGGATTTTTTGGTGCTACCAGCTGTAAGCTGCAATTTATTAGTTAACCACCCATCCTAAGAATTCAGTTAGGGCCAAGCCAGTCCAATCCAGGTCTCCTCAAAGATTCTAACACATACTAATAGTAACACACCTGATTGTTTAATTATGAAGGTCCTAGGTGACGTTCCTGAGGTTAAAGTTAGCAGAAAGAGCTCAACACAACTTTTATTAGAAGTACTCTCTATTAGCCAGCCAAAATTACAAAGCAGTTCTCAAATTTCAGAGGGCATGTTGAAAATGCAGATTCTTGGGCCTCATAGTCAATGACTCTGATTCTGTCTGGAGGTGGATGCCCAGAAATGTGCATTTTCTATTTATTTTATTTTTTTAAAGTTTATTTCTTTAATTTGAGAGAGAGAGCATGAGCGATGGAGTAGCAAAGAGAATCTCAAGCAGGCTCCGTGCTGTCAGTGCAGAGCCTGTTGTGGGCTCAGTCTAATGAACTGTGAGATCATGACATGAGTCAAAATCAAGAGTCGGATGCTTAACTGACTGAACCACCCAGGCACCCCTATTATTTGTTTGAGAGAGAAAGAGGGGAGGTAGAGGTGTAGACAGGCAGAATGTGAGAGAGCATCTATAGGAGGCTCCATGCTCAGCACAGAGCCCAACATGGGGCTCGATCCTACAACCCTGGGATCATGACCTGAACCAAAATGAAGAGTCAGATGCTCAGCCAACTGAGCCACCCAGGTGCCCCTAGATATGTGCATTTTAAAGTAATATTCAATAGGGAAATTGATACAGGAGTTTCATGGACAACATTTTAAGAACAATTACTATATGTGAAAGGAAGAAGATTCTAAATCTCAGGGATTGCAGAATACTTAAAATGATAGACTCAGTCAATGCTGGAGCTCTGCAAGGTCTCTTATAATGTCTAATATTTATTGAGCCATTTACTATATACCAAGCCCTGTTCAAGGCATATTTTATGTGTTGTCATTTATTCCTCACAACCCTATTAGGTAGGTACTTTTATTCTCATTTTGCAGATGTGGAAACTGGGGCACAGAGAGATTAAATAAATTGCCCTAGGTCCTACAGCTAGTAAGTAGCAGACAGTTTTGCTTTTGAACCTATAAACATAACCACTATGCTATACTGCTATAGCAGTCATTCACATTTAATGTTTAGTACTCAGCTTGGCAAGTGGTAGGTGGGGGGAAATACTCCCAGGAGTGGAGTGTTGAAGTCAAAAGGATTTTATTCTAACAATCTCCTCTTAGAGGTGTGGAAACAGGCCCTTTTGAGAACCAGACATGAATACATAGTCTAAAGAGGCCTTAGCTCTTCATTTTTTGTGCACTCTCTTTTGGCAGTGGAGTCTTATTTTCTCCCCTTTTTTCCTTCATGACTTAATCTCTGGGACAAACTGGCTACATAGCACAGACAACGTTGCCCCCTCAACTCCTTGCCAAAACTTTTACCAAGCATTCAAACTTGGAAGGATAACATGCAAATTCTTTTCTCATTTGTCCCTGCCATCTTCTGTTCAAGGTCACTCAACAGGATAATGAAGGGAAAAAACAAATTCACAATGTTGTTTTTGAAGCTGAAAACCTCCCCCACCAACTCAATTTGAACAGAGGCTTGGTTATGATTTGTCCTCAGTTACTGTCTATTTGCCTCAGATTAAAATCTCTCTGATTGTGATTTACCTTTATTTTTTTTCTTTTCCTCCTTCCGATTTTATTTTATTTTTAAAAATAGTTTATTGTCAAGTTGGTTTCCATATAACACCCAGTGCTCATCCCCACAAGTGCCCTCCTCCATGCCCATCACCCTCCTTCCCTTCCCCCCGGCCCCCATCAGCCCTTGGCTTGTTGCTCTTGCTCAGCTTAATATTTCTGGATAATCTACCCAAAAGTCACTGAATAATTATGATATGACCCCGGAGAGAAATATTGAGTATCTCATTTTATTTATCTATGTAGAAAAGAGAGCAAGAAGATCTTACATATCTGGCTTTCAAAGAGACTCCCCCAACTGTGCTGCTAACGGGCTGGGAAAAGAAAAATTACCTACATAGTGGGAGGAAGGATTCCTTCCCTCAACTGATTACTTGGAGAGGCTTGCAATGTTTATTTCCTAATTTCTAATGATTCAGCTACCTGGATTATCTCAAAAGTCCTTGTTAGTTTAACCAATGAATCTTCCATTTAAATAACAGTAATAATTTTTACAATATTGAGTGCTTACTATGTGCCATGCACCATTCTATGACTTCTATATGTATTAACTCATTTGATTCTTAGAAATGCCACTACAAGGTATATACTGTGATTCTCTCCATTTTATAGATCAATAAACTGAGGAACAAAAAGGTTAGGAGGTATACTCAGAATCACAGAACTAGTAAATGGCAGAAGCAGGTAACACTGGTTTCTCTGATCTCATTGGCCTTGAAGGATGTAACAGCAATAACAAGTATAGTTATTATGTGCTTGCAGATATTATACGTCTTAATCATCAGTCACATCAGTCTTAGGAGGCATTTGGCAGATGAGAAAATTAAGGTGCAGTGAAGTAAGGTAACTTTCCCATGGTAAGTAAGGAGCAAAGCAGTGGTCCAAAACAGCCAATGATGCCCAAGCCATTCCAAATAACCAACATTTTTCTGCCCTATAAAGAGCATAAGCAATGATTGCAATATAGCTTCACTCATCAGTCAGTAAAGATGATGAGACTGCTTTTGTACAATGAAAAATACATAAGTGTTTTTTAATTCTTTTTTTAGTGTTTATTTATTTTTGAGAGACAGAGCAAGACAGAGCATGAGCAGGGGAGGGGCAGAGAGAGAGGGAGACACAGAATCTGAAGAGGCTCCAGGCTCTGAGCTGTCAGACCGAGACATCATGACTTGAACTGAAGTCAGATGCTTAACTGACTGAGCCACCCAGGCGCCCCCAAAAATACGTAAGTGTTGAAATCAGACCTTGCTTTAAATTCTAGTTGTGTCTTACTAGCTGTGTAAGTAACTTAACCTTTCTGAGCTTCAGACTCTTCATCTATATAATGAGAATAAAAATAATACCCACCTAACTTGGTAGATGATAACATATGTTAAGGAGCCTAGCATGGGATCTGGCAAACAGTAGGAGCTCATAGACTATATATAGGCAGTTACTATTTCCTTTTCCTTTTCTCGTTCTGTTGATATGTTGAGTATGATTATCTGCTTGGAAATGGAATTGTTTTATGCCCCAATATACATATTACACCTGACATTTTTCTCTCCTATTTGAGAAAATGGTTTTCATCTTTTTGGAAATCCATTATTTGAAGTAGGGGTTCCAGTCTTTTACATATTAAACATCCTCCATACCAATCTTTTTTGTTTCTAGTTTTATTGAGAAATAATTTACATACATCACTGTATAAGTTTAAGGCGTATAGCATGACAGTTTGATTTACATATATTGTAAAAAACAATTACCATGATAGGTTCAGCTAACACCCATCTTCTCATATAGATATATTAAAAAGGAAAAAGAAAAACAAAGGAAAAGGAAAAAGAATCTTCTTGTGAAGAGAACTCTTAGGATTTACTCTCCTAACAACTTTCTTGTATACCAGACAGCAGTGTTAACTATAGTCATCATGTTGTATATTATATCCCCAGTACTTATTTATCTTGTAACTGGAAATTTGTACCTTTTGACCCCCTTTCNTGATTCTACATATAAATGAGCTCATACAATATTTGTTTTTCTCTGACTTTTTTCACTTACCATAATACCTTGAAAGTTCATACATGTTGCCGCAAATGACAGGATTCATTTTTTATGGCTGAAAATAATATTTCACTATACACACACATACATGCCACAACTACTTTATCCATTCATCCATTGATGGACACTGAGGTTGTTTCCATGTGTTGGCTGCTATGAACATGGGGGTCCAGAGTAGTTTGTTTTTAAATAAAATATGAATCNACATTACTATTAAAAATGCCATCATCATTTAATATTTAGCATTATTTTTGAAAGAGATAGTTCAAATACTGAGACAAATGAAAATGAAGTTAGAAGTAAGATCATTGCTTTGATGAGCAAACGTGACTGCCAGTTCATAAAATATTGGTCATGGAACCAAGGCAGAGACTCAGGGAAAAGTAGTCATGTGCTCCTTTGATTGGGGAAATAAAAATTATTTCTTAACTGGTTTTCTTTTCCTTAAAAGCAAGA